>NC_133656.1:168848063-169059904 GCF_009905375.1 Apium graveolens
GTTTCTTCATGTCTTGACTTTGATAACTTGATTTTCTTCAGATTAAACCCCTGTAATTATTTGATACCCTGACAAGATCTCTATCACTTGATTAAATCCACAATCTTGATTTATATCACTAAGGCTTAAACAATTTCTTGAACTTCTTCCAGTAAAGTAATTCCTCAAGTCTGTAGATGAACATTGTTTCTGAATCCTTTGACAGATGTTACTTTGAGAGATCTCTTTGACGGTAGATCCACTATTTACTTGTTACATTCTTATTTGAGTTGAGTTAAATCCTCGAATAAACAAATAGGCTATGACATATGCCTTTCAATTCCACATATAATTCAACCACTGTCTAAATAACCAAACAAATATTTCCTCTCGTTCATCAGAAAGTAAAGCACAACCAAATAAGGTAGATTGTCTATGGTGGTTCACACCCGTGAAAGGTGCAAAAGGCATCGAAAATCTATTTGTCTTGTACTTAACATCAAATACTATCACATCAGAAATTTTTTATAAGATTTTCTCGCTCTAGTATCACACCAGAAAATACTTATGCAGCCGCGTTCTTCGTCAAGTTGAATGTCATAATAAAATTCAGAATCTCTTGCTTTTCTCACTAAAAAACTCTGCACTACAACCATACACTCCTTGCCAATATTATTCTTTCTCTTGATTCTTAAATATTCAGAACATTGTTCAGGTGTCATGACATATGTAGCACTACCACGTGCACTATTTATAATGCGTGATATTTTAGCAGGCCCAACTCCACGACTACTAAATTTATCAATTAATTTCTTACAAGTTGCATCTTTATGAGACTTGTTGTGAGATCTTAATTTTATTTTTTTATTCAGACTCTTGAGCAGGTCATGACAATGGATATCATTAAATTTTTTAATTTCCCATGTTCCTAATTTATTTAGGATAATTTCCATTGAAGCTTTGCAACCGCATCTAGTTTCTCGACGCCGTTTTATGTTGTCCTCATTATCTGCCTCTTGTTTTATTTTGAAATCTTCTTTATTACATACAAATATTCTTCTGACAATAACTTCATCCTTTCTAGACTTGTTCGTAGAATATTTACGTACTGCAAACCCATGCGTCAAACCAAAGCTGTTATAAAAATTGTATGCTTCTTCATGTGATTGAAATGACATACCTTCATGAGGCATAACAAATGCTCGTTTACCATTCTCTATATCCAATTCATCATTATAGGTATCTTGTAAATTAGCTGACAATGAATTCTCAATAGGTGAATCTTCAAGAATTTGACAATCTTCAATATTATTGCTTATTTCCTAAAAAAATTGAAGTATATTCTAAGAAGATTTTCATCAAACATCTGGCATGATATATAATCATAAAGTAGTAAGGCTAATAATACTTGCATCATTCATATTGATATTCTAAATTTAACACATATAAAAGTTAAGTGAGTGATAAGCGACGTGACAAGAAGATCAATTTTGAATTATACTCACCTGGGATGCGTGTATCTGTTGTTCCATTCCCATGCCCAGAATCAGCACAAGAAACAAAAAATGATTTACTTTGATATATGTAGATGCAGCCTACATGTTATTAGGTAAAATATAGTTCTTTTATTTTTATGTAATATAAGGTGGATAGATTACGTGATACCTAACGACAGAGCATGTGTCGTTTAACCTTATGTAAGCAATTATTTTAAATGAGGTTAATCTCACCTCCTTTTTTCTCTATTAAAATATCTAATCATTTTCAATATATTGTTATATTATTGTATTATATTTTGGTGTTTGAATAGTACTTGCACAATGTAATCCTTTTATATTTATTATTGGTTAAATCTTTTATATATATGATTATTTAATCTTTAATCATATTAATATACAAGATTGTATTATGATATTTTATCGCAATTGGTGTTTGAATCTATTATATCTTAATGAGAACTAGTGAAGAGACCCCAAAATTTGTACTAAGAATGACATTTTTATAAATATTTTGACCCATATTTTTGAAATTTGACCCGTGGGTCAACCTATTTTCATAAATCAACTAATTTCTATACAAATATGTAAAGATCCATGGAGTATTCATATCTTAAATGTTATTTATAATTATTAAAAAATCACTTATCAATACTAAAAATATCAAACATATTATTAAAATTGATTTATTTTTATACCCAATCAATTACACATCCACAAATCATGTCTTCACTAATTCAAATTCAAAAATCATTAATACTTTCCTTGATAATCATTATCTTCTTTTTCTTATTCATGAATCTCAACATTTATATACATTATCAATGCTACAATTAAAATATTTTCATCATTATAACAAATCAATTTCAAATCAATCATAGATCCACTTTTCATGTAAAAGAAAAATTCAAAAATTTGAGATTATATCTTTTTCATTTTTGTACGGGCGGTCATCTTGAATCATTTTTCTTCTTCATCTTGAATCATTCTTCGTATTCATTCTTCATTAAATATTGAACTAAAAAAATTCATATTTGTAGCAATTTTTTCTTCTTTATTATCTATTTTCTCTGTTCATGAACTATTTACCTCTATAAATCCACAATATCTTCTTTATTGTCTCAGTAAATCTATAGATACATGTTTATGTCTATATTTGTGTGCGATTTGGTTATTTATTCACGTATTTGATTTATTTTTTATATGAATACTCACAATTTTGAATTGTATTTTTTACAGATTATTGTATATGACTATCAATCTTTGCCAACCGGTAACCACTTTATTATTTTAAATGACTCATAAGTATACATATGTTTAATCATTCTTTTTAGATTTACTATGGTATTGTATTTTGATACATCTTAATTTTGTTAATATTTTTTCGTTAGTTTTTTGAAACATCTACACAATCAGGTGATTTTTTTAGTCTTATCATGATTCAATTATTTTTTGTCGATTTGGTTAGAACATATATTTTTGCACTCCAACTGTTTGAAATTAGTTGTGAACAACTTTATTTTGATTTTGATGTTATTTTTTTGTAGGATGGTATTAAAATGGGAGATGAGGAAGTGGAATAAGATATATCGGCTCTATTTGATGAGTTAATATGTACTTTAAGTTATTTGTGGAGAGAGCGCACATGAGAATTGTCAAGGCTTTCATTATATTGTTACGACGAAAATTTGAAAAACTTTATAAATGGTAAGCCATGAAGGATGATATTGAGATGTGAAGTTCATATTATAACATGATTTTAGTTCACATACTAATGTACAACGAAAAGAGGTATCATTGATTCTTAATCCTACAGATTATACCTTCTTCATGTTTTTTTAACATTTATGCAGTTGGATGGACTACTCTATTAAGTGATTCTTCATCACCAAGTTCCAGGGGTGTGATAATTTTTTCTTTGCTTATATTCGTACTCTATTAATTCTTGACAAGATTGTTGATGTGCTTTACTTGAATTTATGCCTAAGGCTTACATAGATCTTAAGTAAACATAATTACTGTATATTACGTATAATACTATATATAATAAGAAAGCATCACATTCTAGGTCATTTGAAATGGTTCAGTGCCGATGAATACCTGAAACAAATTGGCCTACTTGAAATGATTCGATGCCGATAATACCTGAAATAAATAGGCCTAAGTAAGTAGGATTATTACTTCTGGAAGCAAGTAGCAAAGGGATTGTTATGCATGCCGCATGAGTTTCTTAGTTACTTCATTTATTTTTTATATGAATACTCACAATTTTGAATCATATTTTTGCAGATGATTATCATTGGTCGCTTTCGTTAGTAAATGACTATCAATGTTTGCTTCTGTTCAACCGGTAATCACTTTATTCTTTTGAATGATACAAAATTATGCATGTGTTTAACTATTCTTCTTTTGGATATACTATTGTACTATATTTTGATACACCTCGATTTTGTAAAATATTCTAAAACATCTTGATACATAATCATGTAATCTTTTAGTTTTATCATGATTCAATTATTTTCTTGATTTTGTTAGAACTTAAGTATTAATATGGAAGCTGAGCAAGTGGATAAGATATCTCGGCTCTATTTGATGAGGTAATATGTCTCTTAAATTTTTGGTGGAGAGAGTGTCCATAGAAATTGTTAAGGCTTTCATCATATTTATTTCAGTGCAATTCTTACTGCCAATATTATCTGTATTTTAATCATTTACAGGCTTAGATTGAGATCATTTTATGTGTCCCCGCGTCAGGTGAGACCTATACAACATAATCAAGTGTATGTTGGATCTGATAAATTAATAGTGTATTGAGGCTACACTGTAGTAAATTTGATCAACTACATTTGAGCAAAATAATAGGTAAGTTACATTTATACGTTTCTAAATTATGTCCATATTAGTAATGAGAGGGACATCTTCCTCTTAGAGAATATATATCACTTCTGATTTTTTGACATCATATCAGTTGATATAATTTTAAATTGAAAAATATAATGTGTTTGCTAATGGATGTAGGTGATAATGAATGCGGAAGGTATTTAGAAAAAGTTAATGAAACTGGAAACTATCAGAAGGTATTATTTCTACTTATTTATCTATAATAAAAAAATATAATGTGTTTGCTAATGGATGTGGGTGATTATGGAATGCATAAGACATTTAGAAAAGTTAATGAATCTAGCAACTATAATGAGGTATTAATTCTAATTACATATCCTAGAATTCACTATAAACCCAACTTATAATTAGTTTATATAACTTGATATTGGGCTGCACTGAACCAGAGAAGGCAATGCAACAACGGTGGATTAGATAATGATGCCTTGAATTACTAATTAATACTAGAGCTAAATTTTAAATATAATGTTATGTTGGTTACATAATTATCAGATGATTTTTGAGTTTTGCTCCTGAAACAAATCATTCATGTAGCCAATTTTCCCAATTTAGTCTAAATTTTACAGGGCTACTTTAGACTATTAGATAGGTCGTGGGACAATTTTGATTCTTCATGTTTGAATTCAAGATTTGATTCTCAGAGTATCAATATATTGTTGGTACACATGTATTTTTACAGCAAAAGAAATTTCAAAATGTGGACTATAGAATTTGTCCTTTGAGCAAAGCAATGACGTGATTAATAGGCCTCAATACAGACTTTACAGCGAAACATAATTTGCATCTACATTGAATTATGTCTATTGAGAATTGTGAAGAGGTAACTTGGAGTATCTAATGGTTTTTAATTAAATCTATTATAAACATTACATACTTTTATGTGTTTAACAATTACTTATTTACATATTGGAAACCCATGGGAATGCTTTTGAGATTATTGTTGCAAGAGTTAGAATAATATACTTATATGGTTTAGGTGCTATAGTTGTCAAATTAAGGCACCTTTAGTTTCCTCTATATGCATGTCATAAGAGCTCATATAGGTGAATTAGATGGGTCAAATGCTTGTAAGGAAGCTTATAATAGTCTTGCACTAGAAAATGAGGGAATTTCATTGTTGATATATTATGCCTAATTATTATTATTTGGGGCAGAGTATAGAAGGAACACATGATTACAAGGGAAATACTGGGAGGCCGGAGAACATGAATTTTACCCCATATTGTCAAGAGTTTAATGAACTAACAGGAAGAAAGAACGCATGATTGCAAGGGACATAATATGGCCATGTAGTTGAAGATCAAACATCTGGAGAGCTGTCGAAAATTGATGATATCCTTTTTGAAGATGACCATGATGATAAAGATGTCCGGCTTGGTTAGATGGTCTAGGGAAAGAAGTGTTTCGGTGTCATGTATTCATTTTCTCATATATATTTTTTGGTTCTGTAAGCTTTTGTAGTATATACTACTTAAACATATATAAGTATTCTAGATTATCTAATCTTTCAGTGTTCTAAATACTGATTATCTCATGTAGGTTTGAAGCGAATAGTTAAGGCTACCTGATTATTAATAACTCTACTTATGTGTCATTTTTACATATACAGGTACAAGAGGAAAACGTCAAAATTTAGTATAAATAATATTCAGAGATTTAAGTATAACTAGCCTAACAACCCTTCATTAATATTTTTATATTATTTAAAATTATAATATATTTTTTTAGACCATTAACTTATTAGTATATTTATAGATAATAATATAAATATTTGTTGTTGGCGGGATTCGAACCTGAATATTGGGTAGTGTATAAATAATAATTTAAATATTTGTTGTTGGTGAGTTCGAACCTAGAGTTTTAGTAGTGTATAAATAATAATATAAATATTTGTTATTGGCACGGTTTGAACCTGGGAGTTTGAGTAGTTTATATTTTTTTAGTATTTAAATCTAACGGTCCTGATTACTTGATTAAAATGATCCGACGGTCATAAATGTGGATAACCAAACCAACAAAAAAATATGCCAAATTATACCCATTCCGGTTATTATAGTATAGTATAGATTTAAAATTTTTTGTTAATCGTATGAATAAACCTCATTTTCTTTAAGAAAAGTAATTTTTTTTCTAATATTTTACTTTTTCTTTATTTTTTTGATTTAAATAATGACTATTTTTTATGTATTTTTATTTGAAACAAATGTAAGTGCTCATCCATATATATGTATATATATTCAAATATTAACAAATGTAATAATTTCATTTAAAAATTTTAGTCTTTAAATCATAGTACATTATTAATAGGTTTATTCCAACAATATTCACAAGTTTAATAATTTTTAGTCCACTAATTTAGAAAACAATTTAATTGTTTTATGTATGAGATATTATTCTTTTATTTTATCCATTTTAAAGTGTCACAATCCGTGAACTTGAGTCTACTTAAAAGTTAGATATACTATTTTTCATGCATATGACTATATGACTTTTTTTCATAATATCTCATAATTGAAATTTCTATTTTTGTGGAAGAAATTTGTTTTAGTTTTGTTTATTATCACTTCTATACATTCACATACAATTTGTGTGTGCATATATTTATACATTTCGTATAAATCAAATTTATGGATGTTGATTCTTAGAAAAGTAAGTGTTATTGTTATTTTATAGTATGTATAATATATGCTTCCTACTATTATTTTAGCAAAAAAGATATTTAACCTCCTAATATTTATATGTTATTCCAATGTAAAATTCTAACATTTATATATTTTTAATGATGTAAAAATATTAATATATTTTTAAAATTAATATATGTGATTAATTAAGATTTGACTAAACTTTAACATTTAGGGATTGTTTGGGCTTCTCTAAAAAATGTAACTTATAACTTAAAATTAAAAATTATTGTGAAGTAATATAATTTTATAACTTATAAGTTATTTAGGTGTTTCAATAATTTTAGGTAAGTTGATAATGGTAAGTTGATAATGTGTTTGATAATTTACAAATTTAATACATAATTATAAAAAAAAATTAAAATTTAAAAGAAATTTATTAAATAGCAAGTTATTAAAAGTAAACTATAAGGTAAAATTTAAAATATTTACCTTATGCTCACCTAACTCATTATTTGTTAGATATTTGATTATTAAAATATAAATTATTAAAATTATAAAATTATATTTTTTTACTATATATCGTTAATTTTAGATAAAACTTGAATATTTAAAAATTTAAACCAAACCAAAATTGAATTATGTACATAGAGAGAGTATATAAGGTTTTTCAAAAGAATTTTCCTATTAATTACCCAAGTATAATTCAGCTTAAAAACTAAAATCTTTTTACAAATCTTGATGCCAAACCCACTTAAGTTCATGATCCTAGATTTTTTTGGAAGCATTTCTTTAACTTATTCATAATCAAGTTCTCACTCCATAATTTGACAAAAAATATATTTTCTAAAAAAATTATAAGTTTATTTGAGATATGTTTCTTTTTCATAAATTTTGTTATTAATTAACCATTAAGAAAAGATAACTGCATATCTTTATTTGAATGTTTATTTTATTGTGATATTAAAAAAATATAGTGAGATTGATTTCTTGATCTTAATTCTCAATAAAATATATCTTAAGATGTCAAATATCATCAACAAATATAAAAATGGCTCAAAAACCACAATTTTAGCTTATACAATTTCAATCTCTCACTAATCTAATATTGTATTTTTAATGATAATACATGTTACCATAAAATATAAAATTTATATAAACATATTATTTTTGAAAAAACGACACTTAATGTTGTTATTCCTATTTGAAACACAAGCAATATTACTATACTTATTTAAACATGATTTTAAGATTTTGTATAAAAAGATATTATATTAGTTAATAAATTAAAAAAATAAGTTGTTTAATTAAATTCATGAATAGTTTTGATTAAAAAATTGGGGTTGATGTGATGCCATTTAATTCTTATTAACATGTATTATTTTATAAAAAAAATTGATTAATAGATTTATATAGTATTCATTATAGATGGTACATTTTATTTTTAGGTCAAATAACACACTTTTCTTTTCTCATACATTTTCTCTATCTAGATCTTGGGACTAAGCTAAAAATATACTTGGTGCTAATTTACGAAAAAGGTTAAAAGAATAAAGGGTAAATATTTTACAAAAAATTATTTTATATATTTATATATATGTATATATATCTCTATAAGGGGGAGATAAAAGCTTAAGTAATAGTTTGGAGGATTCCTCAACTAAGGGGGAGAAATAGCAGGGAGTAAGAAAAAGATCATATGTACACTACACCACACCATTGTTGTTTGTAACTACGGATCCTATTGTACGGGAGAGGTGGTAAACACAAGGTGATTTTCTAGTAAGGGAAGAAGCTGTTTTCAAAAGGGGAGTACCATTGGTTTTTATCTGCGGATCCTATTGTACGGGAGAGGTGGTAAACGAACGTGATCTTCTTTAATCAGTTGATTCTCATAGGGGGGAAGCAAGACAGATATGCGCTTCTCAACAGGAAATGTGGTTGTACAGAAGAAGATGAAACTACTTGAAGATATGTTCAGTCTAGAGGAACATTTACTTGGAATCTGGAAAAGGTTAAATGTCATCCAGAACTTTTTTGCTATTTACTTTGCATTTCTGTTTATATATTTTTCTTATTTGTTAGTTGAGTTATCCTCTAGGTATTTGTGTGTTATTGTCTAACAAACAAATAGGGGGAGATTGTAAGGCATATGTCATAGCCTATTTGTATATTCGAGGATTCAACTCAACTCAAATAAGAATGTAATAAGTAAATAGTGGATCTACCGTCAAAGAGATCTCACAAAGTAATATCTGTCAAAGGATTCAGAAACAAGGTTCATCTACAGACTTGAGGAGTTAATTCACTGGAAGAAGTTCAAGAAGTTGATCATGCCTCAGTGATATAAATCAAGATCGTGGATTTAATCAAGTGACAGAGATCTCGTCAGAGTATCATTAATTACAAGGATTTAATCTGAAGAAAATCAAAGTGTCAAAGTCAAGACATGAAGAAACGTCACGGAAGTTAGTCACTCATGAACCAGACAGTACATCGAGTGTCAACATTGAAGTGGTGGAATTGATTCATAATTTTTAGTGATTTTCAGAAGATTTGCAGAAAGATGGGTGCTGTTGAAGACTAGAATTAATTCTCTATTAATTAATTAAGTCATCTAATTTAATTAAGAAAATAAATTATAGTTGCGAAGAATAATTTATTTATTAATTGAATTAATTGATTAATTAATTCTGAATTAATTTTAGGAATTTTCAGAATTTAAATTGGATTAAAATTCATTTAAATTCAGCAAGTCAAACTGATTGTACTAGTATGACAATCGGTATGACAATCAATAGTCATACCGAAAGTCATGCTAGTACAAACAATAGTCTCACCGAAAGTTACACTGGGAGGAGGATTGTCTTGCTAGTTCATTCTGATTGTCTTGCTAGTTCATTCTGATAGTCTTGCTAGTTCATTTGATTGTCATACCGAAAGTCTTGCTGAGCTCAAGATTGTCATTCCAGTTCAATTCAATTCTGTTGAATGAATTAAAAAGAAACAGAAGCAGCAGAAAGCAAATCATCAAATATACAAGTAAAAAAAACAAGAACAGAGCAGCCGCATAAAACATTTTATTCTTCTCTGCAAAACTTCAAGATCAATTTTTAGATTGTAAAGTTAAATCCAATCAACTAGAAATCTTTATCTTGTTCTTGTGTAACAATCTAGCGGATCAAAATCCCTAGAACTTAATCTCAAATCGTGTTTAGCATTTGATTCTAATTATTGCAAAAATAGAAAAAGTTCATGTCGAATTTATTCTAGATTTGTGATAATTGATTTGAGATTAATACCTTGTAATCGATACAGTTGTTGTAACACCTTTCAAGTTTAATAATATTTTTATTTAACTTGAATTTTGTTTCACAATTTTTATTCCGCATTTATTCGATTATTTGGTACTGTTTGTATTCAACCCCCCTTCTACAAACACATTGGGACCTAACAATTGGTATCAGAGCCTTCTGATTAACGAACAAATCAAGATCCTAGACTTTTGTGATTTTTCAACTCCTTGAATTTTTATTTATTCAAAAATTCATAATGACTTCACATAAAGTTGGAACCGTTAATATTCCACAATTTGATAAAGAGAATTATATCACGTGGAAGAAGAAGATGCTATTATTTTTACAAGTTGCAAATCCCAAATATTCAAACTTGTTAAAGAAGGGTATAAAAACTCTGATGGTTATTGAACCGGAGGTAATAATAGATGGTGTGATGACTACTAAAGCTAGAACCTATCCAAAAGAGCCCGAAGATTTTACTCCTGCTGAGAAGGAAGAAGCCTCCTTGGATGCCAGCCTTCAATTAATATTAATTGATTCCCTTGATCCCTTGATGAACAGACATGTGATGAACTGTAAAAATTCTAAACACATGTGGGAAACTATTGAGGTAATTAATGAAGGCACAGAGGAAGTTAGGGAGAACAAGTTGGAAATCCTAACCTCTGAATATGAACATTTCAAATCAAATCCAGGAGAAGGAATTACTGAAGTGTTTGAGAGGTACAATGCGTTGATCAACAACCTGAACATCAATGGAAAGTATTATTCAATCAGGGAGGTCAACAAAAAGTTCCTTTTAACACTGCCAGCTCATCTTGAACATAGAATCACTGCCATTAGAGAAGCTAGAGATCTGAGTGAGATTTCTTTGGACAGGCTCTATGGAGTGTTAAAAACCTATGAGTTGGAGCAGATTCAACAGAAGGAAGTCTACGGGAAGGATAGAATGGTCAGCACATCTACTGCACTTGTAGCTGAAGGTCAACAACAACAACAATCTCAACAGTTAGAAAGAATGGTACAGTTTTCCAAGGGTGAGGAAAATGAGTTAGTAGCAGAATATGATCCTCCTACTACAAATCAATCAAGTGATGATTTTTATTCCTTGGAAGAGCTGAAGCAATTGGAAGACGAATCAATGGCCCAAATTGTCAAGAGATTCTCTAATGTCAGATTCAGGAGGAATCCCAAGCTTAAGTACAAGTCCAACTACAACAAATTCCAGAAAGGTGGATCTTCATCCTCTAACACCAGCAGTGGTAGGTACAAAACAGGGATGGTTGATCGAAGCACCATTAGATGCTATAACTGTAATGAGTTGGGACACTTTGCCACAGAATGTAGGAAGCCAAAGCAAGTAAGAAAGAACTCTGAAAGGGCTTATCTGGCAAAGGGAAGAAGCTGGGATGATACTGACAGTGAAGATGAAGAAGAAGGAAATCTTGCTCTTATGGCTATTGATGGAAAAGCTTCATCGTCAAGAATAGAGGTAAAACTTTCTGATGTTGAAATGGTTTATCATCTAAGAGGTAACTTAGATTGTGCACGTCGTGATAATGAACTGTTAAGTTTACAGATCACAGACCTTGAGAAAGAGGTCAATGAATTAAGAACTGTGCACATTAATCAAGACAAATTAAAAGAACAGGTATCTTTTCTAGAGAATAGAGTTGACTGTTATAGAAAACTTGAAACTATTCTCAAAGACAAGATCACCGGTCTTGAGACTAAGGTTAGAGCCTACTTCAATTCTTGTTCGAAGGCTAAAGAGTTCTACAGTAAGCAAGTTGTTAATCAAACATCTGGAATAGGTTATGATTACAATGCTGCTATTGGAGAATTAGGCATAAACTCCCCTCCTCATGTCTGTGCTAAAGGGAGGGAAGTACCACATGTGCTTAAGGGTGTTGATGAACCCCTCTATAAAGCATCAATTGCTGAACCATTTGATGCGACCTCTTCTGTTATTCAAGAAGAAATACGTGCTGAGGATCATGCTAATGAGAAGATTGTTTCCAAGTCAAGTGAGTCGAAAGTTCCAGTCAAAGTTGTGAAAGCAACTGAGACTAACTTAGACACACATGAGTTGGATAACAAAAATGCCATGTCTACCATGCATAAATTGCCTGCTGTTAATCACTCTCATAAAGCATGTGGTGTTTCTAATTGTATGTCTTGTGCTTTTAATATGATGTATGCTTATTTTAATGGTAAGCATGTGTCTAATGATAAGACTACTCCTCGTCAGCATGTGAATAACAAGAAACATGATAGGTCTAAGACTGCTAGTCCTTCTAAGGCTAGAAAGGAGACATTTGTACCTAAGCTTAAACAGAAATTTGTTAAGGCTGTTTACAAGGTCAAATGTTCAGTCATTGAGGATGTTGAGACCATTAAAATTAAAAATGTTGTTTTACCTGACAAAGGACAATTCTACAAGTGTGCCGGGCTCAACCAAGTTTGGGTTCCGAAGAAGGTCTAATCCATTTGTAGTGCAGGGCATTAAACAGGTGTAACCGGTAGTGTGGATTCTTGACAGTGGATCATCAAGACATATGACCGGAGATAGAGCCCTGCTATCAAATGTGGTTGAGAAAGCTGGCCCCATGGTTACCTTTGGAGATAACAGCAAAGGTTTATCTGAGGGATATGGCTGTTTGCAAGCTGGATATGTTATCAGTGAAATTTTGTATATTGTGCTAGGTTATTATCAGGAAGCAGTATCCAACATATAGCACCAGTGACGAGACTTGAGAATATTACGATATATCAAGCACCTGCTGCACATTACACTTGGAATTGAACTCTAGTAAGATATGTACAAGTGTACTACTAGTTGGGAGTCAAAAGAGGAAGTCAGTGCACCACAGTTCATGGACTTTGCAGTTGCAGATCTATTGGACTATGCAATCTCTTCTTCACAATCTCACTTCAGGTTGGTATGAACTAGTATACTGCTCAAGCAATCGTCAAGGACATGGTATGGCACTCTAACAGAAGTTATAATTTTATATGAACTAGTAGAGTCGTCATATTTATAACTATCTTATCACTAGGCACAATCATATTATTTTATATGTGCAGTGGTATATTGATTATGCAACATAACAATTAGTATCTAAAGTACTTGACAAGTATCGGTCAATGATATCTTGTTAACATTATGTTGCAGATATTTGTAAGCCTTTGACATGAATGAGAATTACTTAGACTTTACCCTAAGTGATCAATGTTTTATCAAAAACTTATTCATATTGAAAAACAAAATCAAACTTCTTTCTACATTAGTGATTTCTTATTTCATGTAAAATCTTTTGAAATCACTATTGTAAATCATTTTCTCTCTATTACCATATATTCTATGTTACAGGTTCAGTCTCCAATAACTTTCTTTCATTGACAGTCATGAGGTTGAAAACCCACAACTTCTATCCCAGATTGTAAAGACAAACATAGAAACAGAACCAACCAACACTCTCTTACCACTAAATGTAGTATGAATGAGCGTGAGGGAGATAGTGCCTTAGTGCACCACATAAGGAAGGTCCTGTAGTCAACCCAGTAGCTCTGTCTCCTACATAGATGAGTAGTATTTAAACCGAGACAACTGCTAGCCCCCATACATCTTCTCAAAAAGATGTAATGGCTGAAAAGGCACAAAAATAGTTACTAGATTCATTCTCTCAACAGGGTGCGTCTATTGAAATTTGCCTGTCGGCCAAGGTATCCGATGTAGTGTCACCACTTCAAACATAAACAATTCTTGATGCACAAGGAGAGGTTACACACACAAAGGATGAGTTGACGGAAACAAGAGTTTCAACCATTTTAAGGTCAGATTCGATTGTTCAAGGTTCGTTAATGGACCAATTGCCTTTACAGGTGTTAGGAGAGGATACTGATCCAAAAGCCATATGTCAGTGGTCAGTGTCTACCTCCCCAAGCTTAAATCCCCTGGATGCATCCGCGGATAGTGGATCTGATATAGGCGCAGATCGGCAACTTGTTGACAATGATTCAGATATAACCTGATGAGTCACAAGGAAATGTCTTCATAGACATTAGAAGGGAACTTTGATCTTTATGCTAAATTCGTTAGATCATTGTTTACCTTCCCAGAATTCAAATCTGGAACCCTAAAAGGGAAACTAGCAACTTGTAGATTATGACTCAGATTCATCTGACGAGTTTAACAAGGATGGGGATTTGCGAACTCCCATTGCACCACCTGTGACCTCCTTAAGGATGGCTAAGGTGATTTTCCTTGCAGGTATAGCTGGATTATGGAGCTATGAGAGAAGAGTGATACACTTGTAAAAAAGAGTGTAACCACGAGTGGAGAGAAGAGTGAAACACATGTGAGGTACACTAAACAGAATCACACACTCACAGTGAGGAAGAAAGAGAAACTACTTGTTATTTCTTTTCCAACCAAGTGTATATGAGAACTCCTTCAGACGACGGCATACATTCCTTCTTTAAGGGGGAGATAAAAGCTTAAGTAATAGTTTGGAGGATTCCTCAACTAAGGGGGAGAAATAGCAGGGAGTAAGAAAAAGATCATATGTACACTACACCACACCATTGTTGTTTGTAACTACGGATCCTATTGTACGGGAGAGGTGGTAAACACAAGGTGATTTTTTAGTAAGGGAAGAAGCTGTTTTCAAAAGGGGAGTACCATTGGTTTTTATCTGCGGATCCTATTGTACGGGAGAGGTGGTAAACGAAGGTGATCTTCTTTAATCAGTTGATTCTCATAGGGGGGGAAGCAAGACAGATATGCGCTTCTCAACAGGAAATGTGGTTGTATAGAAGAAGATGAAACTACTTGAAGATATGTTCAGTCTAGAGGAACATTTACTTGGAATCTGGAAAAGGTTAAATGTCATCCAGAACTTTTTTGCTATTTACTTTGCATTTCTGTTTATATATTTTTCTTATTTGTTAGTTGAGTTATCATCTAGGTATTTGTGTGTTATTGTCTAACAAACAAATAGGGGGAGATTGTAAGGCATATGTCATAGCCTATTTGTATATTCGAGGATTCAACTCAACTCAAATAAGAATGTAATAAGTAAATAGTGGATCTACCGTCAAAGAGATCTCGCAAAGTAATATCTGTCAAAGGATTCAGAAACAAGGTTCATCTACAGACTTGAGGAGTTAATTCACTGGAAGAAGTTCAAGAAGTTGATCATGCCTCAGTGATATAAATCAAGATCGTGGATTTAATCAAGTGACAGAGATCTCGTCAGAGTATCATTAATTACAAGGATTTAATCTGAAGAAAATCAAAGTGTCAAAGTCAAGACATGAAGAAACGTCACGGAAGTTAGTCACTCATGAACCAGACAGTACATCGAGTATCAACATTGAAGTGGTGGAATTGATTCATAATTTTCAGTGATTTTCAGAAGATTTGCAAAAAGATGGGTGCTGTTGAAGACTAGAATTAATTCTCTATTAATTAATTAAGTCATCTAATTTAATTAAGAAAATAAATTATATCTGCGAAGAATAATTTATTTATTAATTGAATTAATTGATTAATTAATTCTGAATTAATTTTAGGAATTTTCAGAATTTAAATTGGATTAAAATTCATTTAAATTCAGCAAGTCAAACTGATTGTACTAGTATGACAATCGGTATGACAATCAATAGTCATACCGAAAGTCATGCTAGTACAAACAATAGTCTCACCGAAAGTTACACTGGGAGGAGGATTGTCTTGCTAGTTCATTCTGATTGTCTTGCTAGTTCATTCTGATAGTCTTGCTAGTTCATTTGATTGTCATACCGAAAGTCATGCTGAGCTCAGGATTGTCATTCCAGTTCAATTCAATTCTGTTGAATGAACTAAAAAGAAACAGAAGCAGCAGAAAGCAAATCATCAAATATACAAGTCAAAAAAACAAGAACAGAGCAGCCGCATAAAACATTTTATTCTTCTCTGCAAAACTTCAAGATCAATTTCTAGATTGTAAAGTTAAATCCAATCAACTAGAAATCTTTATCTTGTTCTTGTGTAACAATCTAGCGGATCAAAATCTCTAGAACTTAATCTCAAATCGCGTTTAGCATTTGATTCTAATTATTGCAAAAATAGAAAAAGTTCATGTCGAATTTATTCTAGATTTGTGATAATTGATTTGAGATTAATACCTTGTAATCGATACAGTTGTTGTAACACCTTTCAAGTTTAATAATATTTTTATTTAACTTGAATTTTGTTTCACAATTTTTATTCCGCATTTATTCGATTATTTGGTACTGTTTGTATTCAACCCCCCTTCTACAAACACATTGGGACCTAACATCTCCTTCTACTCATAGTTTATGTTAAAAATAAGTATAACATTGTATCTCCTTCTACTCATATAGTTTATACTCATAGTTTATGTAAGTATAATATTGTATCTCCTTCTACTCATAGTTTATGTTAAAAATAAGTATAACATTATATCTCCTTCTACTCATAGTTTATGTTAAAAATAAGTATAACATTGTTAAAAATAAGTATAACATTGTATCTCCTTCTACTCATATAGTTTATGTTAAAAATAAGTATAACATTGTATCTCCTAAGAATCGAACACATATCTCCTTCTACTCATATAGTTTATGTTAAAAATAAGTATAACATTGTATCTCCTAAGAATCGAACACAAAACCTCCTACTTAAACATTTCATGTCACTACCATTGCACTACAATGAGTTAACTTTAAATTTTTTATTAGCTAAGCTACATCCTCTCTTTTTATCAAGTTCGTTTTTATTACTTTAATTTTTGAGTATATAAAATGTTGGTATATATTATTTACGTGCCTCCTTTTTTTGTAGTTTTTGTAGTTTTATTATAAAGGACAAGGGGTAAATTTAGCCATTTTAATAGCTGTCAAATTACAATTTTGCCCTTTTATATTGAAAAATTATAAAAATTCCATCCTCATATAGTTTATGTTTAAAATAAGTATAACATTATATCTCCTAAGAATCAAACACCACCTCCTCCTCAAACATTTCATACCACTACCATTGCGATACATCACTTCTTGAGTTAACTTTAATTTTTTTATTACATAAGCTACATCCTCTCTTTTTATCAAGTTCATTTTTATTACTTTAATTTTTGAGTATATAAAATATTGGTATAAATTATTTACGTGCCTCCTTTTTATTTAGTTTTTGTAGTTTTATTATAAAATTTTAAAAATGACAACACCTCATATTTGTTTCACTTACCTCATATTCATTTTCAATTTGTTTCATTCACTTCAAATTATAAATTTTCTTAATCAACCCCGATTTGTTTATATATATATATATATATATTAGGATGAGGTATATATTTTTTAAATATTTTATTAGATAAAGTTTTATAAAAATAGTATTTAAAAAATTATAATAATTTTAAAATAATATATAATTGTATTGATCTATTTTTTTACATTATATGTAATAAATATTTTTAATTTGTCATTTATTTAGATTATAAAACAGTTTTAATATGATTTAATATTAAAAATATGAGATATTATCAGTATTTTTATGTATAGTTGTTGCCGGACACTTGTTTCATAGTAGTTACGGCTTTACGAATTAGTAGATTATTTTTTATTTAAAAAATATAATAAAAATATAAAATTATTATTTTTAATTATTCTCCGCATCCCCGTGGGAATCCCCGTTCTGGCGGAGACCCGTAACAAAAAGAATCACCATTTCAGATTCAAGGTGTGTTCGGGGATTAGCAGCGGAGATAGTACTCCCCGACCCCGAAGTGACCTGATGCATATCCCTACGAACAATTTCAAATATTTTTGTTATGATGATATACTTTTGATTTTTTTATTAATTAGAATCACATAGCTTTCAATAAATATCAAATCTCAAAATTATCAGGATAAGTTAAATTGGAATTGTACGATAAAAAATAAGTTTTCACCACTAAAGTTATCTAATACCGTTTTAATAGTATGTATGAAAAAAAAGAAGTAAGACAATCCAATGAAAAGTTAAAATGATCATTTATCGTTTTAAAAAATTATTCCTGTATAAATGCAAACTCGTTCGAGACAATATTTTAATATATATGGAGGCACATGCTTCGCACGGGTTTTTACGCTAGTTTTTTTATATAATAGATCACTTTACCCATTTTATTTGAAACCACTAAACCACTTTTCATGTACCATTTGTTGTTATCACAATTAGTTCTTCTCTTTCTTTTTTGTTATCGAATATTTGAATTATGTTTCTTGGAAATATGGTAATTTGTACCGAAAATATGTCTATAAATGGACAATAAAACGTGATTATTTGTACATAATATTTTTGAAAAAGACTGTTGATAAAAAGATTGTTATACACACAACATAAGCATCTATCTCAGATTGTGTGGGAGACCTAATATAAATTTAAAATTTTTAACCATTTTTAAATGATAAACATCGTATACAATGCAAATAATAATAAAACAAATAATATTGAACTGAAATTTAAACTTCGCATGAGTAGTAGAGATATGTATTGATTGTAAATTTTATTTACTATTCAAGTGAGACGTGATATTTCATCCCACACTAAGTTAAATTTTGAATTTATAAGATATTATAACATTTTTCAAAATTGTGCAAAGTTGTGCAACCATTTGATTGTTTAAAAGTGTAAGTAATGTAATTGTTTGGTAACATCAAAGTAATTGTTCTAACATTTAGAAAATACAATTTTAATAATCCATCGTTTGTGATTTTAGTAATATTAAGAAATAATATATGAAATGAAGAACAATTGAGGGTTTAGTGCTCAGAACTCTCGAGCTTAGAAAGAGTGGACCCTAAATCAAAATATTTTAAAATTTTATTGTCTAAAATTTTCCCATTTAGGTATTAAAAATACTTAGTTTAAAAAATTATGAATTTTAGAAATATACAACTTTATAATTTATATTTTATAATTTTTAATGGGTGTGTATACATAAATAATGGAAAACTTAACTAGAGGAAGAATGCGTTGAGGAACCCGGAAAATAAGATGTGTGTTAAGGAGACTGAGATATAAATTAATCCCTTTCCTGTTTGGAGCGGTGATCGGTTCAAGAATGTGCAGGCCGAATTAGATGACCATCCATAATCATCAGGAACACAATAATTTTTCATCGAATAGGAAAATGTATCTTAAATAAAATGCGAGACTTCGTCGGGAGGCGGCGTCGAGAATGCTCTTTGATAAAAAAAATATACTAATTTGTTGTACGGTTTAAGAATTTTATTTTTCAAAAAATAATCATATTATATTATTTTGAAAGTTATTTTAAATAATATAATAACATAAATCATTTAAATTTTCATTTTCTCATAACGCTTTAAATCACAATTCTCAAGGACATCGGGTTACTTCACATTCAAGAAACTTCAGTGCACGATCCCTCAATGAAGATAATTTTTCTCTCCTCCATCCCCGCCATTAATTGGGGTTCAACAATTTTTAATTTAGGTTTTATAAATATTTAGTTGTTAAAATTTTGGATTTTAGAAGTACATTTTTTATAAAAAAACTTAATATTTTATAATTAAAGCGGGGACACTAATTCAACGATTTTTAATATTTTAAGGTTTAATAATTCTCCATTTATATTTTAGAAATATTTGGAATGAAATAAATAAAATATATATAATAATTTAAGTGTACTGCTCAAAACCCTTAAACCTATTACGAGTGTACCATAATTCAACCATTTTTAAAATTTTAGGGTTCAATGATTCACCATTTTGGTTTGAGAAATATTTAGTTTTTTATAAAAAAATAAATTTTAGAAATATACAACTTTTTAATATTTTATAATTTTTAACAAATTTGTGTACATCAAATATGCAAAACGTGATAAGAGTGGGTATGTATAAAGGGATCCAAAAAAATGGGTATGTCCGGACAAACCCGGAATATAACTGAATCACTTCCAAGTTCGGAGCAGTGATAGGATAAACAATGTGCAGGATGGGTCATGTGAGTATCCCTAATCATCATTAACACAATGCCCCTCCACCAAATTGAATAATATATCTTTAATAAAATGCGAGACGGCGCCAGGAGGCGACGTCGAGTAACGCTCTCTAATAAAGTTGCTTAATGATAATGTGTACAAATGGTACTATATCTATAAAAATATGATAATATGTTTATATGGTACAACTTTTATAAAGACTTTCATATTTTTATAATCGTAATTAAAATGTATACATATAGTACTGTTTATATAATGGAATGTGAGGCGAAGTCGTGAGATGCTTTCGAGTAACACCCATTATATAACTAGGTCGAGTAAATTTACAATTTTGTGAAAATTTTATTATGTTAACAAATTTTCGAATCTTATTGCAAACAACCGAAATAACTAAATCAACAACACATAATTAATAAATATAGTTAATCCAAATATACTAAATTTTAGTTTGTTAGATTTTTCAACATTTCCATATTTACTTATACTTATATAGTTAAGTCAATATATGTATACATGCGTGATCAGTTTAAGTCTAAGTATTATTTTTCGTTATACCGAACTTCCATTTTGTTGAAGTTTTAAAAAATAACAATTTTCTATTCATATATAGTTTTTGTTAAATAAAATATTAATTACTTTAAGCAATTGTATCAAAATTTATTGACACAAGTATTAAGAGAATTACATTTCATTCTTTGTTCGTGTCATATGACACATTAACTTTGTATTTCATAAACTTTGAGAATTCAGATTTTTGTGTGAACAATGCATGTTGCAAGTGGTCTAACATTTTGTTCTAAAATTATATGGAGTGGAACACGGGTTTGAAATATCTAATTGATTACAACTCTATTTAACTTAATGTTTCGTGCTGTTATTTACGCGTTTTTGTGAACGAAAAGCACTTAAAATTCTATTAATGCACGATTAACATACAATTTGAATCTTATAATCAACTCCAAATCCTCTGCAACATGGAATAATTACATACGTCAATTTCAATACCAAGTTTAGTAGAATCATATTCAGAGTATAAATTAGTATTGGATTGAACTTGATTCTATTTATACATTAAATCTTTAAACAAGATATTACAAAATGATATACATGATTAATATGAAATCAGTTTTAATAGAAGTTGTATCAAAATCAACTCCGAAACTTATGCAAATCTAACTACGTTATATAGTATAATATCAATACTATATATTACTCCATTATATGGCAAAGAAAATCTATTAATTATTAGTAAAACACCACGACATCGTTTGCCTTGCAATCCAACCACAACAACAATACATGTTAGTTATTTTATTTAATCTACACCATTTGTTTGTAGATACATATGAACGTGTTTTCTCATTTTAATTCTCTTACTGATTTAACAAATTCATATTCTGGTTCTGTTATTCCCAAACAATGCAACAAGAATTACAGAAGGGGGGTTGAATGTAATTCTGGCTCCTTTTTCCATTTTAAGGTTGTTCTTACTTAATATATAACAGTGTTTGATTTTGCAAGAAGTGCGGAATGAAACTTAAAACACAAAGTTTTAAAACTTTCTGGTGGATTTGAACTTATCCACCAGAGATATATATTAGTATGAGAACTCTGTGATACTTGAATAGTACACAGCTGCTTACAAGTGAACTTACAAACTTACAGAGAAATTCTTAACATATAAAGCTTTTTCTATCTCTCTGAAAATAATGCTCACACTTTTTTTTGGTTCCACTTGCTATACTTGTTTTATATATTACCAAGTTACATGACAGTAAGACAAGATAATAAGACAAACTATATCTAGTCTAACTCCATGCTGTTTCACTACTCTATTCCAGCATCTTTGAATATCTTCATAATTGCATGAAAATGGTAATGCATCTTTGTTCTCTAAAACCTGTAATTAGGCTGCCACATTCAATTTACAAACACCCGACACATGTGACTGTGTTGTCACTATCAACTGCTCTTTTTGAATTATAATCATCCGCCGGGATTATGTTATCATCCATCGGGAACCTTGTTGATTATCCGTCGGTAGTCTTTGTAGATCATCTGTTGGAAGCTTTTATGTTACTTGACTCCATTTCACTTATACAGAATTACAAGACATCTCATATTTACAATTAGCCAACCTATTCTGTATATCAATCTAGTAGTCAATATGACTTAGAGAATCCTACAGAATCTACTAGACTAAAACATTGTTGTTTGCAGAAATGTGCTGCAATACTTATTATTTTATAAGCTACACTCTCGATGGATGTTCAGTTGTCATCCGTCGGGACTACAAAGATCATCCGTTGGGACTATAATTAAACATCTGTCGGGAGCTACAAAAACACTAAGTTAAATCTACTAATGGTATTTTATTTAACTTATCATCAAGTTCACAACATATTCCTAACAATCTCCCCCAATTTATGTCTATTGGAATTGTAGCCATAAATTAAGAGAAACTTGATGATAACAAAATACCCTAAATGTACAGATTGAATAATAGTAGATGAAAATAGTAAGTGCTACAATTTATTGAAAATTGGACAAAGTAAAGTGTACAAAGAGTTCTCACAATCATTATCAAGGTGCTCCTCTAGTCTGAGCAGATGTTTTCTATTTCCTTGATGCTCTTGATTTCTTCCCAAGTTTCCAGTTATTTTCTTCTATTTGATTTTGAAGTTGCATGTGGAATTCAAATTCTTCAGCATTTGACAAATCTAGCTTTTCTTGTATTTCCAGTAGAGTCTCATTGCTTGAGATGCTCAATTGGTCATCCAATCTGAAGAATCTTCTAACACCTTTATCATCCATGAATTCCATTAGCCAGTAAGGCCTCAAGTGCATTGTACTTCCTATGAAGGGAATTTTTAGAGTTCTTAGAAGTGCATTTGAGGCTTTTCTGCTCCTCAGATCTTCTATCTTCTTTAGAACCGATTTCTTGGCTGTCACATTGAATCCAAAATTCTTCTTGAAGGATGAGAAGATCTTTATCAAAACATTATAACTTTCTTGGAGAATTCTGTGAAGGGGCCATATGATCTCTCTACCACCTTTGTATTTGAATACCAGTCTTTCAGGGAGATGTCTGTGAGCATCAATCCCTCTTACTTCTTCCAATTTATCCAAGTAGAGATTTATATCTGAAAATTCCTTGATGTCACAGATATATAGAAGATCCCCTTGTTGACAGTTGGTTGAGCTTTGGCTAAGGTTTTGGTTCTGAGAGTCACATGCTTAATCTTCTTGATTGCTCTTACCTCTGTCTTCTTTGCTTTCTTGAAAATTGGTAGGTTAAGTTCAGGAATAGGCAAACTTTCCCAATCTATTGGCTCATTCTTGGGCATTATAGGCTCACCATGAAAGCTCTTTGTGGGATCCACCTTAAATTCCTCATGTACCACTGAGGGCTTGGATGTTTGAGTTGAAGTTGTAGACTGTTTGGGAATGTAATCTTTCATTTCCTCATCACTAAAGTCCAATTTTCTTTTAGAATGGAGCTTGTATCTGAACTTCCTTTTTCGTTGAGATTCCTTGTGCATTTTCTCATCCTGATCTTCAACTACTACAGGTTGCTTTTCAGAGATTTTAGTTGCAGCTTTCACAGCTTGAAGCTTGGCTACTATAGCAGCTTGCTCTTTCTTCTGTTTGAGCTTCTTAGCATCTAAAGCAGCTTGCCTCTTTTCTTGCTTGATTCTTTCTTTTTCCTCCTTTTTAGCTGCTGCAAACTGAGGGTGTCCAGCCACCACACAGATCTCTTTCCCATTCCTGTAGATTTTGGCAATTCTCTTCTTTTGTACTGAATCAGTTGGATCTTTGAAAAATGCAATGGACCTTGTCAACAGCTTCTTTTCATCTGGTTTTGGAGTCTCAAACACGAGATCCAAGGGATTCTTGTCTAATGACTTTGGATAATTCCTTTTAGGCTTCAAAACCAGGTTGGATTTTGGAGACTTAACGCATGAAGTTTGGCCCTTTTCCAAATAACTCAGACTCATTTCATTCACAGAAATTTGCTTGACTTGAGAGTAGTGATGAAAGATCTTGTCTGGTTACTTTATCTGACCAAATTTCTTCTGAATTTCTTCATCAATCTTCTTCCATTTATCATCTAATTCATTTTCAGCTACTCTAACATCAAGTTTTTTAAAATCTGACTTTGAATTCAACTTAGCAGCTGCTATCTGGATCAGATCAATGCTGTCCAAAACTGGTGGCTTAGGATAACTAATTTCTGGAATAATTACTTAACTGACTTGTATATTGAGCACATTCTCCCCCTCACTTGTTGGCTCTCCTTGACTAACTGGGACTATCAGATCTTTCTCCCCCTTTTTGCTAGCATCAAGTTGAGCGGAGGTAGAAGTTTGTGCAGCCACTAGCTTTTGAAGCAACTGGGTTTGTTGAGCTTGATGTAAATGAATTGCAGTGAGAGAAGTTTCCACTGCTTTTAGTCTTATATCTAGGAAGTCTACTTTGGTTGTAAGATTAGAGTTTTTCCTCAGTTGTCTTTTGATGTCAAGCATGGTTGTGTTTGGAAATTTAGCATCCAACCTCTCAGAAACATCCTTCTTGACCTGATCAATCTCTGTTTTTATTGCAGTGACATCCAGATTGTGTTGAAGAGATTGAATTTGGTGTAGTTGGAGAGAATTGAGATGTGCTTGAAGAAGCTTCTTGGTGTGAGCATTGGTGGTGGCTTGAAGAGTTGTATGTGTTTGTTGAATGATATGGAAGATAGTAGACTTGAAGTGTTTCTCATCACATTCCTTGGAAAACACCCAAGATGGAATGTTTGATCTTGAGCTAGGGCCTGCTTCTCCCCCTATGTCCATTAGCTCTTCTTCATTATCATCTTTATCTCCAAAGAAGTCTTCAGAACCACCAGTTCCATAATCAACATCATCACCAGGTGTGGGAGGCATGGCTGAGATGACATTTTTGGCTCTTTGCATGGAGGTTGTTGTATGTACCAGATTTAGCATTCTTTCTGCAGCCACATTGTCCTGCTCAGCTAGAACTTGATAAGTTGAGACAGGGTGAGTAAATGCCTCAGCTTCATAAGAAACAAAATCTAAGACAACTTGATATTCTTGCTGAATTAGTTATTTCTTTTCAGCCTCATTGACATCCATTAACTCACTTACAATGGGCTCTTCCCATTTAACTGCACTTGCTTTTCTCTCAATTTCTCTATGTTCTTGCATCAAGGGCTCCCCTTGGCTCACCACCCTCACACCCTCACCTTCACCTTCTAAGGTGGAACTCCCCTCACTCACTTTTTCCAGACCGGAAGAAATAGTCTGTATTGTTTCTCTCATTTCCTCTCCTTTTACCTGAGAGCAACTCAGCCTCTCACTCTGTTCACTCCCTTCCCTCAAACCTAGGAGTGATTGTACAACCACTAACTCATCTACACTTGAAACAATTTTTGAAAATTCAGCTTGTGTAGTGAGTACTAATGTATGAGGAAGATATGTCGGGGTAGTAGTTAGAATAGCCGACGGATGACTGCTGCTAGGCATATCCGTCGGGATACAATCACTAACCGAAGGATGAACAATATCCACAGGTATAGAAGAAATGATAGAGTTTGGAGTGAAAACTATTGTGGATTCTGTACAGATTGATGATAATTTTGGCACAGAAGTCTTAACAGTTCCTGAAAGAATTGGCAAGTGAGCCAATAAATCATCTAAAAGATGATGCTCACTTGCATTGACTTTTGGCTTCTCCAACAGAGTTAAAGAAGGGGAATCAGGGACTGATGTGTTGATCATATCCACATATAGAGAGTTGGTGGGAGAGTTTTGTGTGTGTGGTGCTTCTATTATTAAATATTTTGGGTGTGACTCCATATTTATTGGAGCCACATCAAACTGAATTTGAGATTGTGCAGTGACTTAGTCTTTAGATGCAGTTTGCACTGTGTGTGATCCCTGTGCATCCCCAGTGTGCTTATATTTCTTCTTTCTGGCATAAGTTTGGGGTGAGCTTATGTCCCTTACCCTCTTGGCATGTGCTCTTGGCTAAGAGATTTGTTCAATAGTCACATCCTTTTGGGATGATGCAACTAGCAATAAGCTATTGTCCTTATTAATCACTGCAGTTTATTGGGAAACTATAGTGTGGCTAGGCTGGGATTCACTCACCTCTCCAACCTTATTCTTAGGGTTTCTTTTATGTTCACTCTGTCTCTCACCTATCTTACCACCCTTCACACTCCCCTATTTGGTTTTGGTGGATTTTGAAACTGGCATCTTTTGAGAGACAACAGAGTGTGTTTTCTTTGACTTAGATTTAGAAGTTTTAGATTTTGTGGATTGGGTAGGCATCTGTTGGGTCATTGACACAGATGCCATAGCCACACTTAATGGAAAAGAAATTTGAGAAGTGGAGATAGTAGAGACGGTGGTGCTTACCTGAGGGCTCTCTATGATAGGCAAATAGACAAGGGGCACCTCATTGTGGTGATCAGCCCT
The DNA here is from genome assembly GCF_009905375.1 of Apium graveolens. Classification (NCBI taxonomy): domain Eukaryota; kingdom Viridiplantae; phylum Streptophyta; class Magnoliopsida; order Apiales; family Apiaceae; genus Apium; species Apium graveolens. The sequence continues at coordinate 168,874,855 of NC_133656.1, forward strand.
GTTTAAATCTGCAATCACTCTTCTTTCTTGAACCCAACAATTTGGTTTGTTGGTTGGGTTCTCAATTACAAGATTCTCACAAATATAGTTAGCAATAATCATGAAGAATCTAGCATAATAAACATTTTTAGATCTCTTTTTAATTTCCCCTAACTTGTATCCTAACTCAAACATGATGACATCACTGAAATTGTAGTACTTATCAGTAAGAAGCATGTAAAGTATGTTAAGCATTGTAGTGTTGATAGAATCAAAGTTACTTATTTTACCGGAGAACACCTTGGTAACTACATCACACAGATAACTCCACTTTTTTCTAAGACCTAGTCTCCTAATCTCACTTAACTTAGTGGTAGGAAGTGCATAGCCCATAGAATTAAGCAAATTAACTATATCAGCATCTGTGTGTAGCTTAGTAGTAGTGTTATCAGGAATTTTAAAGCATGCTTTGATAATATCACTGTTAATGCAATGTTCTTTACCTTTAATGGAGAGAGTGATGGTTTTGTCAGTTACTTGGTACACATCAGTAGTCCACATCTCTTCCACAACTTCACGGTAGATTGTGGGTGATTCCAGTATGGCATAGCTAAGCCTGCATCCCTTCATAAAATCTATCATTTTGTGATAATCCTCATATGCTGGAATCTCTTTGTTCACTAGTGCCACAAAGTTGTTCTTCTCATATATGAATCCAGAATGAGACATGATTTTTACTACTGGTGCCATTGTTAAAGCAAGGAAATTGCAGAAAGAAAGGGGTTTTGCTTTGAGAGAAAAAAGAAAATGATTAATTGCAGTAGGGAGAGATAAAAGCAAAAATAAACTGAAGTTAGGCTTTTATGTACTCTCAAATAAATTGGGATAAAAATTAAAGATAAAAATTAAAGACCCAATAAGAATTGCCCAAAATAGTCATTTAAAAATAAAATAAACTGTCAAAATTCTGTCAATTATCCGTCGTGATATACTCACAGACTGTAAGTATATCCGATGGATAATGTTCAGTACTTTTAACGGCTAAGATGTAGACAATTCGACGGAAGAGAATAAAGCAATTATCCGTCGGGTTTAAAAAAATCCAGAAGAGTAATTGATTTTTACCAAGCTATTCTATTTCGACGGATGATCAAACTCGATGGATAATGAACATTCGTCGAGATGTAAATTTTGACTTAGCCAAAATTTCATCTAAAACATAAAAATCAATTAAGTTTCTGGCTGCATTACAACTTGTAAAATTATCAAAAATAATTTAAGAATAATTAGGCATACCTAACTTACTTACCAACCTAGTAAATATGGATTCATGAAGTGGCTTGGTAAAGATATCTGTAAGTTGCTTTTCACTTAGAACAAAATGAAGCTCCACAGTACCATTCATCACATGTTCCCTAATGAAGTGATACTTGATGTCTATGTGCTTTGTTTTTGAATGCTGTACTGGATTTTCAGTGATGGCAATTGCACTTGTGTTATCACATAAAATAGGAATTCTGTCCACTTGCAGACCATAGTCCAACAATTGGTTTTTCATCCATAGATCTGTGCACAGCAACTGCCAACATCAATTTATTTAGCTTCAGCTGTAGAAGTAGAAACTGAATTTTGCTTTTTACTGAACCAGGATACTAGCTTGTTTCCTAAAATTGACAGGTTCCTGTTGTACTTTTTCTATCAATTTTACAACCTGCATAATCTGCATCTGAATAACCAGTTAGATCAAAACTAGAATCTCTAGGGTACCAAATGTCAAGTTTTGGTGTGCCCTTGAGATATCTGAAAATTCTCTTAATCGCTACTAAATGAGATTCTCTAGGATCAGCTTGAAATCTAACACAAAGACAAGTAACAAATATTATATCTGGCCTACTAGCTGTTAAGTACAGAAGTGAGCCAACCATGCCTCTATAGCTTGAAATATCCACAGACTTTTCAGTAGTGTATAATTCAAGTTTAGTTGCAGTGGCCATGGGAGTTTTTACAGATGTGAAATCCATTAGATCAAACTTCTTTAAAAGATCATAATTATATTTGGTTTGACTAATGAATATTCCATCACTAACTTGCTTAACTTGTAAACCAAGAAAGTAAGTTAGTTCTCCCATCATGCTCATTTTATACTTACTTTGCATCAATTTGGCAAACTTTTTGCAAACTTTTTCATCTGTAGAGCCAAATATAATATTATCTACATAAATTTGAACAAGTATACTACATCCATTAACATTTCTAAAGAATAAAGTTTTGTCAACCATACCTCTTGTGAAGTGATTTTCTAAGAGAAACTTAGACAAATGATCATACAAGGCTCTAGGTGCGTTCTTCAATCCATAAAGTGCTTTCAAATGATAGTAGACATTTTCTGGAAAATTTGTATCTTCAAAACCAGGAGGCTGACTGACATAGACTTCCTCCTCCAAATCTCCATTCAGAAAGGCACTTTTGACATCCATTTGATAGACTTTGAAATTGGCATGGGCTGCATAGGCTAAGAAAATTCTGATGGCTTCAAGTCTTGCAATATGAGCAAAAGTTTCATCAAATTCTATTCCTTCTTGTTGACAATAGCCCTTAGCAACCAATCTAGCTTTGTTCCTGACAACTAGGCCATTTTCATCCATCTTGTTTCTGAATACCCACTTGGTGTCAATTGGATTCTTTCCTTTAGGCTTGGGTACCAGCTTCCATACCTTGTTCCTTTCAAATTGGTTTAGCTCTTCCTGCATAGCTAAAACCCAATCAGGATCCAACAGAGCTTCTTCTACCTTCTTTGGTTCTTCCTTAGAAAGAAAGTTGTTATACTGACATTCTTCTTGAGTTGCTTTCCTTGTTTGAACTCAAGAAGATGCATCACCAATAATGAGCTCAAAAGGGTGATCTCTAGTCCATTTTCTCTGTTGTGGTAGATTAGCTCTAGATGAAGAGGCCTCATTGTTGTCTTGATGATTAGTAGAGTTTTGATTATCAGACACCCCCCTGAGTTTATGGATCTTTGACTTGAAGATGGGGTTCTTTCTGACTATGATCTTATTTGACTTCCAACTCCTGTTGAGGGATCGACGGATGTTGATCTTTGCCTTTCGACGGATGATCTTTTTTTCCTGTCGACGGATGATGCAGATTGTCTCTCGATGGATGATGCATTAGGTCTTTCGACGGATGTTGAATTATATGCTTCATTAGTTGTAGATTTTTCTGCATTGTCCTTGGATATTGGTTGTTGATCACTATCATCATCACTATCTTCATAAATCATCTCCATATTATCAAATTTGAGGCTCTCATGGAAATCTCCATCTTGCAATCCTTCAATCTTTTTATCATTAAATAAAATATGTACAGATTCCATAACAATGTATGTTCTTAGATTTAGACTCTATATGCTTTTCCAACAGCATATCCAACAAAAATTCCTTCATCTTCCTTGGGATCAAACTTTCCATGTTGATCAGTTTGATTCCTTAAGATATAGCAATTACAGCCAAAGACATGTAAGAAATTTAGAGTTGGCTTTCTATTCTTGAACAATTGGTAGGGTGTCATGCATTTTTCTTGATTAACCAAAGAAATATTCTGAGTGTAGCATGCAGTATTCACAGCTTCAACCCAGAAATATGTTGGTAACTTTGATTCTTCTAGCATTGTTCTTGTAGCTTCAATAAGAGATCTCTTTTTCCTTTTTACCACTCCATTCTGTTGTGGAGTTCTAGTTGCAGAAAACTCATGCATGATCCCATTCTCTTCATAAAATAGTCTCATCACAGAATTCTTGAACTCAGTTCTATTGTCACTCCTGATTCTTTTTACTTTGTGATCAGGATGATTGTTGACTTGCCTTATGTGATTGATGATGATTTCACTAGCTTCATCTTTGGATTTTAGAAAATATGTCCAAGAGAACTTTGAGAAATATCTTTTCCTAGAGATGGACAACACATTGACTGGTCCAAACAAATCCATGTGTAACAGTTGCAAAGGTTCTTCAATTGTTAAGTCAAGCTTCTTCTTGAATGATGCTTTAATATGCTTTCCCTTTTGGCAAGCATCACACAATCCATCCTTTTAAAACTCCACTTGAGGAATACCCCTAACCAAATCTTTCTTGACTAGATCATTCATGGTCTTGAAGTTTAGATGAGACAACTTCTTGTGCCATAGTCAACTTTCATCTTGACTTGCTTTACTGAGAAGACTTGTTACTGATTCTGCATTTGATGAGTTGAAATCAGCTAGGTACACATTTCCTTTTCTCACTCCAGTGAGAACCACTTTGTTGCTCTTCTTGTTGGTCACAACACAGGCTTTAGAGTTGAAATTGACTGAGTTGCCCTTATCACAAAGCTGGCTGATACTCAAAAGATTGTGCTTGAGTCCATCCACTAGGACAACCTCTTCAATGATGACATTATCCTTTGAAATCAAGCCATATCCCACAGTATAACCCTTGCTGTCATCTCTAAAGGTTATACTTGGGCCATCTCTTTCCTTGAACTTAGTGAGCAGGGTAGAATCTTCAGTCATGTGCCTTGAGCAACCACTATCCAGATACCAAAGATTCTTTCTATTTCCCTGCACACATTAAAATGAAATCAAGTTGATTTTAGTACCCAAGATTCCTTAGGTCCTGCCTTGTTAGCCTTATTCTTTGGTTTCTTAGGTTTGATCTCATTTGACTTAGGTATTTCAGATTCATCCTTTGTCATTTGAGTTGGACCGTTGAAACTGTTCATTTTTGCAGAATTATCATGAACATTTTGGTTTACATGAAAAGGCATGTTGTTTGCAAACATGTTATTCCAGTAAGGCATGCTAAATGGCATTTGAGGCATACTAAATGCAGCATAATAAGGATTAGGTGCAAATGGCATATTAGCAAACTGTGCATTCATATTCTGTGCACGCAAAACATTCATAGGCATTGCAGACATGACAGTCATGTTGGGAAAAGAAGAAGGTGCAGACATGGGAGTAGGCATAGCAAGTTTGCAATTAACAGACAAAAGATTAACACTACCACACTTAACACAGATTTTTCTTGGAGCATATTTATCAGGTGTGTAGTTGTTAATTTGTTAATCCCTACCTTCCCATTTCTATTGTTTTTCCTTTTTGATTCTGTTTTAACCTCAATCTTTTCTAATCTGTCATTCAACTGCTTGATAGACATATGCCCAACATTAACTCTCTTTTCTTTCCTTACTTAACTTGATTCTCCTGGAACAAAGTTTTTAGAAACTGATCCATATTTATCATTCAACAGATGTGGCTCATTATCTTTTGTGACGCCCTCAATCTCGGGGTTAGGAAATGAGGACCCACACACCTTTAATCTATGAATTAAATAAGCATAAACCTCGATTAACTACTAACAGGATCAAACATGATAAAGTTTGAGACAAGATTACAACTACCAACCATAAAATATAATTTACAACCCAAAATAAAACCAAATTTACATAGTCGATCCCGACTTGAATCGACAGATAAACCATTGTATCTTACCAACCTTTCGGCTAAGTGCTTGCTTACTCAAAACCTGTACTACCTACTCTGGCAACCGGAAGCCCTCAACACGGTAGGGACCACCAGGTACACTCTTACGAGCAGTGCGCCTAAGCCTGGCCATCTTCTTGCTTAACTGTCATGGTTAGATTAAACAAAACATATGAGTATAAAACTCAACAAGTAACTATAAAACAATTCTACGATACAAAATCCATAATATACCATTTTTGTTTTAAGGGCATTCTACTTTAATATTTCTAGGTAGCAGATTTCTATCTTTTGGGCTATGAAAGGGTTACGAAGAAAAGCTTTGGGCTTTCAAGGAACAAGGCTCAAGATAGGGTGAAATCCAACATTCATCATAAATCATTAACAGGATCGCAAATGATCTTTCAAATGGAAAGTGATAATCTTTTCATCATTGGGAATCAATTATATGATCAACATAATCGAAATCAGGGTTCACAAGTTGTAAGCTTCACAATATCACAATCAACTCTTTTCAAAACAATATAAGCCTTTTTATTTTTAAAGAATTAATTACGGAATAGGAAATTCAATTCCTTTTTAAATAGTTATGGAACCCTTGATTGGACTTCTTTAACTTTCAATTCATAATAATACGGGTGATCAGCCCGTACCGACCTCCATCCGGTCTTTAGGTACCCATGGCATAATTTCAGCCTTAAACTTAGGGGTGGTAAAATCAGACACGACCCGAAACCCGACACGAACCTAACCCGTAAAAGTACGAATTAGGGTTGAGGATTTTGACTTTCGGGTCGGGTTCGGGTTGGGTAAAAATTTACCCGAAAAAATCGGGTCATTTTCGGTTTGACCAGAAATACCCGAACCCGACCTGTTTATTTAAATAATTAATATATATATTATATATGTATATAAATGGTAGGTTATATTTTATAAATTATTTGTAATATTGTGTTTTATTATATTTTTATTTTTTATATTAATTTGGCATAATATTTTAATTTTCTAATGATGTAAATTATTTTCTTTTAATTTTAGTTTTATTATTTTTTTCTAAATTATGGGTTATTTCGGGTCAAACAGGTCAATTTCGGGTTACTCGGGTACCTACCAGGTCGGGTTCGTGTCACAATTTTTAAACCCGTTTCGGGTCGGGTCGGGTTCGGGTCGGGTTCGGGTCAGACTAAAAAAAATAAGGTACATCCAACCTGACACGAACCCGACCCAAAACCCGAAATTGCCACCCCTACTTAAACTGGACTAGCCCCACTAGCCTCTTAACATGACTGGACTAGTCCCACTAGTCACTTATGTCTCAATCAAATCCATCAGGAATTCGTTTGGAAAACCTTGTGTTGGATAAAGAAAGGTTTTACTAAATTTATTTTATCATTACCAAGAATATGAAATCATTCAGACTCTTTCAAGTCGAAACTCATTCTTAAGTTCAAATTTCAAGAATTCAAAGATAAGGAAATGAATCAAGGATAAGCAAAGTTCAATTCTAGGGATCTTGATCAAATGATAACAATGTACTCAAGTTAGGGAATCAAAACCGTTTCAGGGATCAATAGGGTATAAGGTAAACAAAGGTATTAAGGATCATAACACAAGGGGGTTCGTAAAGGTTCTTATAGGGTTTACAACAGTTCATGGTAACAACAAGTAATCAAGATAAGAAAAGGTTACCAAAGGGTTTGAACAATAATCTTATCAATAAGAATTTCACAAGAACAATGACAGGGTATCTCAAGATTCAATAACAGGGGCACATTACTATAAAAGTTCAATACTCTACATGGCATGAACAATATCCACTTTATAACCAGTTACACAAGTAAGTAGAGTTACTTGCCTAAATTCGCTTTCCCGTTTCACAAAGGTTGAACTACTGCCACCTAGTATACTTTTCACTTTCCTAGCCTGAATGCCCTCACGCTCTGATTCTACAATCCAAAAACCCAAAACCTTAATTAAATTCCCACTTGACGTTCCCAGAACACTTTAACATTTCCCTTAATCGCAATACCCTAAGAGTATTTATATACTCAATTAAAATCACACAACATGTCTATACCATAACTCGTATACTTTAACCATATATATTTTGATTCATGCATTACGATGAAAATATGACACATAGCATTTAATTCTTGCATTTCCAACTCTATGATTGAGTTATCATATCAATTATATACCCTTGTAACTAGACGACTTAATCCTTCCTTTTTTCAATACTTAATTCAAACCCAAAACAATCAAACAAATCATATATCTCTTAGAAATTACACATGCATTCACTTAGCATCAAATCAGTTACTTTTATATCTATATTCCATTCGGCTATAACCATAAAACACAACCCAAGAATCAAACATTAACATGCAAGCACCAAAATTGCATAAAAACTTGGGATCAAGTCACAACTCATTCCTTTAAATCATCTTTTAACCTAAACGCTTACATGCAAAACTTTATCTTGACATGCATCCAAGTTTTCATTTCGACTCGCACTAGTAACTAATGCAATTAACACATAAACTCACAAAATCAACTTAATCTTCTTTTAACCATAAGACCCATTCGGGTTTTTTCAAAAGAAACACACATGCATAGATAAATTTTGACATGCAAAGTTCTAAATCACAATTTCAACTTGTTTTAAGCCTTAACTTATACATTCAATTCATTTCCCTTAAAAAAATCAAACCTAACTTACTCGATTATACTCAAATCTTACATGCAATCATCAATTCACTTCTTTTAAACCAATAACCACTCTAAATTCCCACTATTATTCTAAAATAATAATCCACAATCATTTTGTTCAACAAAAATCAATTTAATAACTTCAAAAATAAAAAACCCATTCAGTTTTTAGGCAATCACCACATGCAAATACCGAAATTAAGTTTTATGAATATTAGAGCTCAGTAAGAACATCATCACTCACCACCGGTTCACCGGAGTTCATCAGCGGTGGCGGTGGCTTCACGGTGGTGCCCTCATTCGAGGGTGTCCAAACACAAAACCCCCGATTTTCCATCAATTCCTCAAAATAACTAACATGCACAACTTAGATATCATTATTTTGCAAGGAATCATGCTTAAACAAAGTAACAACAACAAGAACAACAAGAACCGAGAGGTTCTCGGTGAACACACACACATCGAACACACACAACATACATACACCTACATGCAAGTGTGTTCTTGCATCTTTAGAGTATAAGAAGCTTAAATCTTGATTCAAGATTGAATTTTAATGGAGGTTATGGAAGGAACAAGAAGAGAGAGAGATTATACCGAGAGAGAGAGAGAGAGAAGGGAAAGCCGAGAAAGAGATGAGAGAAAAAGAGAGTGAACCCGGTGAGAAAAAGAAAAAGGGGAGGGGAGTGAGGTTATATATAGTGAGTAGCCAAGGGTATAAAGGTCTTTTACCCACTAGCTTCTAGGATTTTCCCTTTATTCTTTAATTCCAATTTCTAAAAACAATTTTGATAAATGAATAACCCTCTCGGAAAAGATAAGAAAGTAAAGAATAAAAAAATTCAAAATGTAGATCTCGAAATTAGCTTTCCATCCATATTTTTGGAATAATTTTTGAGCAAACGGTTGATTAAATACGGATTTTACAAGATTGCGCTGAAAATAGCATTTTAACTCCATAAAATCCTTTTAAAATGCGACGATCACGAAATAAACCCGTCTATCATTTTTAGAAAGTCTCTAGGACTATTTTGAAGAGAACAGAACAAATTTCACGCCTTGACCATTCTCGAATAATTTTATAGAGATATATAAAGGTTCAATAAACCTTATTTTAATTCAAATAAATCCCTTATATCCATTTAAAATCAATAGATCACGTAATCATGCATACAGGCAAGCAAGCACATATATATCCACACATCACAACTCATATTTGACCATACAATTTCCTCTTTTAATTATTATTCTCCTTTTTCGCGTATCGAGTCAAGTTCTGCCTGACGGCCCAACGCTCAGTGTTTCATTTATGCTTCACAATCGATTATCTTACCAATCGACACATTACTAGAACATAATTCTCACTTAAACATTCCATTTCACATATCAACACATATTTCGCTTTAAAATACTTTAATCCCTTTTTAAAACGGGTTCCGTTCTACCTGACGGCCCGAGAACACAGCTTAACCCCTTAGCTGACTCTTTAAATTGGAACGCATCTATCTACGCTCCCAGATACTATTATACAATAAAGACAATTAACCATCACTTAATCATATAATTTATAATCACACCACAGAAGTCATACTTTATTCACTTAATTGCGTCGTGAAATTCTTAGTTGTTACAATCTAACCCCCTTAAAAGGATTCTGTCCCCAAAATCTAGTCTAAGCAAATAGATGGGGATACTTTTCTTGCATTTCGCTTTCTAATTCCCAAGTTGACTCTTCCACTAATGGATTTCTCCACAACACTCTAACTAGAGGTACAACTTTATTTCTATGTGTCCTCTCTTTTCGATCTAAGATTCGAACTGGTTGTTCCACATAAGACAAATCTGGTTGAATTTCCATTGGTTCCAATTCGATCACATGGCTCGCATCAGCATTATACTTCTTTATAAGAGATACGTGGAATATATTGTGAAGATGTTGCATTTGCGGAGGTAGTGTTAATTCATAAGCAACCTTTCCAACTTGTCGTTGTACTTCGAATGGTCCAATATACCTAGGAATCAACTTCCCTTTCTTTCCAAATCTGGTTAAACTTTCAAGGAGATACTTTTAACAAGACTTTGTCTTCAGGCACAAATTGTTCATCTTTTCGTTCTCGATTCGCATACTTCGTTTGTTGATCTTGAGCAGTAATTAATCTTTTTCAAATTATTTCCACCTTTTCTTTCATTTGTTGAACTAGCTCTGGGCCTATTAACTTCCGCTCACCAACTTCGTCCCAATATGTAGGGGATCTGCACTTTCTTCCATACAACGCTTCATAAGGCGGCATGCCAATACTTGCATGATAATTGTTGTTGTAGGAAAACTCAATTAATGGCAAATGTTCGTCCCAATTTCCTTTGAAATCTATTACACAGGTTCGCAATATATCCTCGATCGTCTGAATTATTCTTTCACTTTGTCCGTCAGTCTGCGGATGATATGCCGTACTTATTTTCAGCTTAGTTCCCAAATGATCATAAAATTGTCTCCAAAATCTCGAGTTAAACCTCGGGTCTCTATCAGACACGATAGATACTGGAACTCCGTGACGCATCACAATCTCGTCCAAATACATTTTGACCAACTTTTCTAATAAAAACCTTTCGCTTATTGGCAGGAAATGCGCTGATTTCGTCAATCGATCTATCACTACCCAAATTGCATCATGATTAGACTTGGTCTTTGGTAATCCTACCACGAAATCCATCGCGATATGTTCCCATTTCCATTCTGGTATGTCTAGTGGTTGAAGCAATCCACTTGGTCTCTGATGTTCCGCTTTTACTCTTTGACACGTATAACACTTACTTATCCATTCCGCGATTTCCTTTTTTATGTTTGTCCACCAAAAACTCTCTTTTAAATCTTTATACATTTTCGTACTTCCAGGGTGAACTGAAAATCTCGAGTTATGCGCTTCATGCAAAATCTCGTGTTGTAGCTCCACAACGTTAGGTATCTAAATACATGAGTTAACACGATATATTCCTCTTCCATCCTTTTGAGCTTTGATTTATTCTCCCGACAACTTATCCTTTTCGCGATTCATCACTTGCTCTTGACAACATCGGATCTTTTCCAAAATTTCAGGTTGAAATGACATCGCATACATTGCTTCTCCTCCAAATTCTGGAGTCTGCACCTCTATTTCCATCTTTTCGAAATCCTTGATCAATTCCTCCGACGAAGTTAACATATTCAATCTTTCCTTGCGACTTAAAGCATCTGCTACCACATTCGCCTTTCTAGGATGATAATTTATTGCACAGTTGTAATCTTTGATCAATTCTAACCATCTTCTTTGTCTCATATTCAACTTCTTCTGGGTGAAAATATACTTTAAACTCTTATGATCTGTATAGATATCGCACTTTTCCCCGTACAAATAATGCCTCCAAATCTTAAGGGCAAACACAATCGCTGCTAATTCCAAATCATGCGTGGGATACTTCTGCTCATGTGGCTTTAGTTGCCTTGACGCATACGCTATTACTTTTCCGTATTGCATTAACACACATCCAAGTCCTTTATACGAAGCATCACTGAAAATCACAAATTCTCCTTTCTCATCTGGTAACACCAACACTAGGGCGATTACCAATCTTTTCTTCAATAATTGAAAGCTTTCCTCGCACTTATCTGTCCACACAAACTTCTCATTCTTCCTTGTCAACTTATTCAATGGAACAACAATCTTAGAGAAATCTTGAACAAACCTTCTATAGTATCCGGCTAATCTCAGAAAACTTCTGACCTCTGTAGGAGTCTGGGGTCTTTCCCAATTCATCACAGCTTCTATCTTGGCTGGATCTACTTTGATTCTTTCCTTATTAACTACATGACCAAGAAATTGTACTTCCTTTATCCAAAACTCACACTTCGAAAACTTAGCATATAAACTTTCTTTTCTCAATATTTCCAAGGAAATTGTCAAATTCTCCTTATGATCTTCTTCCATCTTGGAATATATCAATATATCATCGATAAATACTATAACAAACTTATCCAAATATTGCTTGAACACTCTGTTCATAAAATCCATAAATGCGGCTAGCGCGTTCGTCAAACCAAAGGCCATTACCAAAAACTCGTAGTTTCCATATCTCGTTCGAAACGCCGTCTTGGGTATATCCTTCACTTTAATCTTTAGTTGATGATACCCAGATCTTAAATCAATCTTGGAAAAACACGAAGCTCCTTTTAACTGATCAAACAAGTCATCGATTCGCGGTAGAGGGTACTTATTCTTAATCGTCAACTTATTCAATTTGTGATAATCAATGCACAACCTCATACTTCCATCCTTCTTCTTTACAAACAACACTAGTGCACCCCACGGGGATACACTCGGGCGAATCACTCCTTTATCCAACAATTCTTGCAACTGCGCTTCCAATTCCTTCATCTCGACTGGCACCATACGATAGGGAGCCTTCGATACTGGTTCCTTTTCAGGAGCCAAATCAATCGTAAACTCAATCTCTCTATCTGGAGGTAGTCCAGGTAATTCATCTGGAAACACATCAGGAAAATCTCTTACTACCGAAATATCTTCAATCCTTACGGATTCTTTCTCCACATCCTTAACATGAGCCAAAAAAACTTCGCATCCTTGACGTAAAAATCTCCTCGTCTCGATAGCCGTTAAAAATTTCTTCTCTTATCTTTTCCCTTTGAATATCACTTCATCGCCATCCTTGGTTCTTAACTTCACCTTCTTACTTTTACACTCTATTTGCGCCTCGTGGTTTGACAACCAATCCGTTCCTAATATAACATCAAATTCTCCTAACTTAAAAGGGATTAAGTCAACAGAAAAGTGCCGACCTTCTATAACCACAACACAATCGGGACAAACTTTATCAATAATGACTTTCTCTTGATTTGCTACCTCTATAATCAAGTTAGGTTCCAGAGGGTACGCAACACAATTAAGTCTATCAAGAATACTTTCAGAAATAAAAGATCTAGTTGCTCCAGAATCCATCAATACTTTTACTTCTACTGAGTTAATAACAAGCATACCTGCCACCACATCCACATCCTGCACAGCATCTTTCATTGTCATATTGAAGGTTCTAGCTCTGAGTTGAGCTGTTGGTGCTGGGAGAGGCGGCAATCCAGCAATCCTAAGAACATTGGCCTATTGAACATGCTCCTTGCAACTTCTCGCCATATGGCCTACCTTTCCACATTTAAAACAAGCTAAGTCAGGCTTCTTTGCTCCAGTTGGGCACTCTGATGAGTAATGCCCTTTCTGGTTACATTTGAAACAGGTCACATCCAACTTGTTACACCTTCCCGGGTGTCTCTTCCCACAAACTTTGTACTCTTGAATCTGAGGTCTACTATCCTTTCCCGGTTGTCCTGCCTTCTGAAAACGGTTCTTCTGGGCTCCGTTACCGGGTTTAAACTTCTGAAACTTTTGGTTCTGACCTCCACCATTTTACCAAACTTTCCTCTGAACTTTGAACTTCCTTTCTCTTGTTCCGAGCTCTCAAACTTCCTTTTCCTACCTTCATTTTCTCTTTTTGCAGCTTCACGCTCTCCTTCCACTATCATTGATTTCTGCACCAAGGCGGCATAATTCTTGATCTCCAACAACGCCACTTGACTTCTAATCCATGGCCTAAGTCTCTATTGGAACCTTTTGGCCTTCTTCACTTCCGTGTTCACATACTCTGGTACAAATCTAGACAGCTCTAAAAATTTCACTTCATATTCCGCTACCGATATATCTTCTTGCCTAAGGTCCAAAAACTTCATCTCCAACCGATCTTGCATATAACTTGGCAAATACTTCTCCAGAAACATTTTAGTAAACTTCTCCCACGATAAGTCCTTTACTTCAAGCAACGCCTTCGAAGATTTCCACCAGAAACTCGCTTCATCTTTAAGGTAATAACTCGCATACTGAGCTTTCTTCTCATCCTTAACTTCCGCTATCTTAAACGCTTTCTCTATTTCTCTTAACCACGAATGAGCTTTTATCAGGTTTGGCAAACCTAAGAACTTTGAGGGATGAATATATTGAAAGTGTTTGAAGTTTCCAACTTTAGGGACTACGGGTTGTTGTAAAAGCTGAGCAAGTCTGCTCATCATGGTGGTTTCTGGATTCATTTCTGGGTCTTGGGTTTGGATTTCTTCTTCTTGGTGATCTGGTGAGTTGGCCATTTTTTACAAACCTGATTGAGCAATTATTTAGCAATATGATAGCATGGCATATAGATAACAACATTTTATTACGAAATCTCTTTTGCGGGTTTTAAGCTTTACCCAATTTTGCACATGCAATCCTATAACTATATAATTTCTCATATCAGTGTTGTTTTCTCATGGCACAGGGTATGATTTTATGAAATTTTAAACACGATTATATGAAAACATGGTATTCAGAAAAGATTTCCAGGATGCACAATGGGAAACAAGATATGTAATTGATTCATCAAACCAAGGGTACATAAATAAAAGTCTGATTATCACAAGTTCTGGAAATAGGTACAATAATATAACAGGTTTAAACATAGGAAAAACTGGAAAACATCCCCCTATCTACCCCTAACTTCTAACAACTACTACTACAAAGTTCCGAGATACAATACAACAAATGAAAAAGGGATCCCGGCATCTGACCAAGTACCCCAAAGCCTATCGGCGCAGAAAAACAACAACTACGGGCTCCACCAAAAGTCCCGCCTGACCAACACTAAACTCTAATCATCTAGAATTTCTCTCAACACAACCAAAATCCGGAGAATGATCTTATGCAGCCTCCAGGCCTCAGCATCAGCATCACTAGTGGATGGTCCTTCATCCAATCTCCTCCGGGAAACCTGCTCCACCATCTTAATCTAAACTCTCCACTCATCATCCATAACTGAAACGCTCTGCCTAGACTCTCGAGCTAGCCTATCCACCAAAGCTCCCAACTCAGGAATACAGGAGTAAAAAAGTCTCGATCCTGGGCTAACTTGCCATCAACACTGACAGGCACAATCTTAGGCATCTCAGACTCTGGCTCAGGGGCTGGGGTCTCTGACTCTGGCCTCAAGGGTGATATCTGCATAGGGATCTCACTACTCTCAGATGGATTCTCCTCCGGATCTGAACTAACTTACACAGGCTCCTCTGAAGAGGGTGGAATGGGGTCCAATGGGGTACCGGTCAAACTAACTGCTGAATCGGAATCACTACCACTACTGGGATCCTGAGAGAAAACACGAAACAGCAATCAAGAAATAGCATTAGGGTTAAATAAAACTTCCAACTAACTCACGCCCTAATTCTAGTTGCCACTTTAGCTTATATACATTTTCCTTAGACTATACCTAATAGTCTAACCCAACTCTATATGAGTCGAACTCTCTCGCGATATAGATATATACCCAAAATACCCTTTTTACTCCTAACTTGTCTCAGGGACTAGATCCTGTAGCTCTGATACCAACTTGTGACGCCCTCAATCTCAGGGTTAGGAAATGAGGACCCACATACCTTTAATCTATGAATTAAATAAGCATAAACCCCGATTAACTACTAACAAGATCAAACAGGATAAAGTTTGAGACAAGATTACAACTACCAACCATAAAATATAATATACAACCCAAAATAAAACCAAATTTACATAGTCGATCCCGACTTGGAATCGACAGATAACCCATTGTATCTTAACAACCTTTCGGCTAAGCGCTTGCTCACTCAAAACCTGTACTACCTGCTATAGCAACCGGAAGCCCTCAACACGGTAGGGACCACCAGGTACGCTCTTACGAGCAGTGCGCCTAAGCCTGGCCATCTTCTTGCTTAACTTCCATGGTTAGATTAAACAAAACGTATGAGTATAAAACTCAGCAAGTAACTATAAAATAGTTTTACGATACAAAATCCACAACATACCATTTCTGTTTTCAGGGCATTCTACTTTAACATTTCTAGGTGGCAGATTTCTATCTTTTGGGCTATGAAAGGGTTACGAAGAAAAGCTTTGGGCTTTCAAGGAACAAGGCTCAAGATAGGGTGAAAGCCGACATTCATCACAAATCATTAACAGGATGACAAATGATCTTTCAAATGGAAAGCGGTAATCTTTTCATAATTGGGAATCAATTTATGATCAACAGAATCAAAATCAGGGTTCACAAGCTGTAAGCTTCACAATATCACAATCAACTCTTTTCAAAACAATATAAGCCTTTTTCATTTTCAAAGAATCAATTACGGAATAGGAAATTCAATTCCTTTTTAAAGAATTATGGAACCCTTTATTGGACTTATTTAACTTTCAATTCATAATAATACGGGTGATCAGCCCGTACCGACCTCCATCCGGTCTTTAAGGTACCTATGCATGATTTCAGCCTTAAACTGGACTAGCCCCGCTAGCCTCTTAACATGACTGGACTAGTCCCACTAGTTTCTTACATCTCAATCCAATCCATGAGGAATTTGTTTGGAAAACCTTGTGTTGGAAAAAGAAAGGTTTTACTAAATTCATTTTATCATTACCAAGAATATGAAATCATTTAGAATCTTTCAAGTCGAAACTCATTCTTAAGTTCAAATTTCAAGAATTCAAAGATAAGGAAATGAATCAAGGATAAGCAAAGTTCAATTATAGGGATCTTGATCAAATGATAACAATGTACTCAAGTTAGGGAATCAAAACCGTTTCAGGGATCAATAGGGTATAAGGTAAACAAAGGTATTAAGGATCATAACACAAGGGGGTTCGTAAAGGTTCTTATAGGGTTTACAACAGTTCATGGTATTAACAAGTAATCAGGATAAGAAAAGGTTACCAAAGGGTTTGAACAATAATCTTATCAATAACAATTTCATAAGAACAATGACAGGATATCTCAAGATTCAATAACAGGGACACATTACTATAAAAGTTCAATACTCTACATGGCATGAACAATATCCTCTTTATAACCAGTTACACAAGCAAGTAGAGTTACTTGCCTGAATTTGCTTTCCTGTTTCACAAATGTTGAACTACTGCCACCTAGTATACTTTTCCCTTTCTTAGTCTGAATGCCCTCACGCTCCGAATCTACAATCCAAAAACCAAAACCTTAATTAGATTCCCACTTGACGTTCCCAGAACGCTTTAATATTTCCCTTAATCGCAATACCCTAAGAGTATTTATATACTCAATTATAATCACACAACATGTCTATACCATAACTCATATACTTTAACCATATAGACTTCGATTCACGTATTACGATGCAAATACGACACACAACATTTAATCCTTGCATTTCCAACTCTATACTTGAGTTATCATATCATTTATGTACCCTTGTAACTAAATGACTTAATCCTTCCTTTTTTAATACTTAATTCAAACCCAAAACAATCAAACAAATCACATATCTCTTAGAAATTACACATGCATTCACTTAGCATCAAATAAATCACTTTTATATCTATATTCCATTCGGCTATAACCACAAAACACAACCCAAGAATCAAACATTAACATGCAAGCACCAAAATTGCGTAAAAACTTGGGATCAAGTCACAACTCATTCTTTTAAAATCATCTTTTAACCTAAACGCTTACATGCAAAACTTTATCTTGACATGCATCCAAGTTTTCATTTCGACTCTCACTAATAACTAATGCAATTAGCACATAAACTCACAAAATCAACTCAATCTTCTTTTAACCATAAGACCCATTCGGGTTTTTTCAAAAGAAACACACATGCATAGATAAATTTTGACATGCAAAGTTCTAAATCACAATTTTAACTTGTTTTAAGCCTTAACTTGGACATTCAATTCATTTCCTTAAAAAAATCAAACCTAACTTACTCGATTATACTCAAATCTTACATGCAATCATCAATTCACTTCTTTTAAACCAATAACCATTCTAAATTCCCACTATTATTCTAAAACAATAATCCACAATCATTTTGTTCAACAAAAAGCAATTTAATAACTTCAAAAATCAAAAACCCATTCGGTTTTTAGGCAATCACCATATGCAAATACCAAAATTAAGTTTTATGAATATTAGAGCTCAGTAAGAACATCATCACTCACCACCGGTTCACTGGAGTTCATCACCGGGGGTGGTGGCTTCACGGTGGTGCTCTCATTCGAGGGTTTCCAACCACAAAACCCCCGATTTTCCATCAAATCCTCAAAATAACTAACATACACAACTTAGATATCATTCATTTGTAAGGAATCATGCTTAAACAAAGTAACAACAATAAGAACAACAAGAACGGAGAGGTTCTCGGTGAACACACACACATCGAACACACACAACACACATACACCTACATACAAGTGTGTTCTTGCATCTTTAGAGTATAAGAAGCTTAAATCTTGATTCAAGATTCAATTTTAATGGAGGTTATGGAAGGAACAAGAAGAGAGAGAGAGAGAGAGAGAGAGAGAGAGAGAGAGAGAGAGAGAGAGAGATTATAGAGAGAGAGAGAGAGAGAGAGAGAGAGAGAGAGAGAGAGAGAGAGAGAGAGAGAGAGAGAGAGAGAGAGAGAGAGCCGAGTGAGATGAGAGAAACAGAGAGTGAACCCGGTGAGAAAAAGAAAAAAGGGAGGGGAATGAGGTTATATATAGTGAGTAGCCAAGGGTATAAAGGTCTTTTACCCACTAGCTTCTAGGATTTTCCCTTTATTCTTTAATTCCACTTTCTAAAAATAATTTTGATAAATGAATAACCCTCTCGGAAAAGATGGGAAAGCAAAGAATTAAAAAATTTAAAACGTAGATCTTAAAATTAGCTTTCCAGCCATATTTTCAGAATAATTTTTGAGCGAACGGTTGATTAAATACGGATTTTACAAGATTGCGCTGAAAATAGCATTTTAACTCCATAAAATCATTTTAAAATGCGACGATCATGAAATAAATCCGTCTATCATTTTTAAAAAGGCTCTAGGACTATTTTGAAGATAAGAGAACAAATTTCACGCCTTGACCATTCTCGAATAATTTTATAGAAATATATAAAGGTTCAATAAACCTGATTTTAATTCAAATAAATCTCTTATATCCATTAAAATTAATAGATCACGTAATCATGCATACAGGCAAGCAAGCACATATATATCCACACATCACAACTCATATTTGACCATACATTTTCCCCTTTTTATTATTATTCTCCTTTTTCGCGTATCGGGTCACGTTCTGCCTGACGGCCCATCGCTCAGCGTTTCATTTACGCTTCACAATCGATTATCTTACCAATCGACACATTACTAGAACATAATCCTCACTTAAACATTCCATTTCACATATCAACACATATTTTGCTTTTAAATACTTTAATCCCTTTTTAAAACGGGGTTCGTTCTACCTGACGGCCTGACAACACAGCTTAACCCCTTAGCTGACTCTTTAAATTGGAACGTATCTATCTCCGCTTCCAGATACTATTATATAATAAAGACAATTAGCCATCACTTAGTCACATAATTTATAATCACACCACAGAAGTCTTACTTTATTCACTTATTTACGTCGCGAAATTCTCAGTCGTTACATCTTTCGACGGATAATCCTTTTGATTATTCGACGGATAACTTTCACCATCCGTCGAGTACACATCTGTTGAAAGTCCTTCAACCAAGTTGGAATCAAGCTTCTCTTTATTCTTTTTCCAGGCTGCATCACAAAAAGACTCTATACCTTGAACTTTAGAGATTTGAGCATGGACATCTCTAGATGATTTCCATGCCTTAATCACATCCAGTTCTCGTTCAAGTTGCTTTCTTAAAATCTCCTCTTTCTTTAAGGATTCTGTTAGTTCATCCTTAGCAACCTTGCATTCTAATTTCAATTTTTCAAACTCAATGAATCAAGTCTTTAGCACATTATTCCTCTCACTTAAAAACACATTGTTCCCCTTAATTTTACTGTTTTCTTTGGAGAGAGACTTAAGAGTACCACACAGGTGATATAGTTCAGTAGACATGTCATTTATTGCATCATTACACTCAGCTTTAGATAAATGTTGTAGGTTAGTTATGATTACCTGATTGCTTGATGAACTGGATCTCTGTTCCATCTGATTTGGCCATTAGGGCTAGGTTGATATAGCTTGTTTCTTCATCTTCATCCAATCCATCTGCAGCCCAGTCATTCTCCTGTGTGATGAAAGCCCTTTCCTTTTGTTTGAGCAGCTCAAAATATTTTTGCTTGTAATCAACAGGCTCAAACTTCTTTTTACCAGAATCAGGCTTTCTACATTCACTGGCAAAATGACATGCCAAGCCACATTTGAAACACTTAAATTTTGATTTATCAACCATGTTTCTGTTTGGCTTAGCTGCTCCAAAATTTTTCTTGAATTTGAGCTTGGAAAATCTCCTGGATAAGAATGCTAGATGCTCATCTATATCATCCATGTCATCTTGGCTTAACTGTTCTTCATTTTCAGCTACCAGCCCTCTACCCTTGCTCTCACAAACCTTTGAGTTTGATGCAGATTCCACAGCTTCAACATTCATCTCCTTTCTTTCTCTAGCCCAGCAACTAGTGCAATGGATCTTCTTTTCTTCCTTCCTTTCTCCATCCTTTCATCTTGCTCTATTTCAAGCTCATAGGTCTTTAGAATTCCATACAGTCTTTCTAAGGTGAATTCCTTGTAATCTTGAGAGTTTCTTAAAGAGACTGTCATGGGCTTCCATCCCCTTGGAAGATATCTAAGGAATTTAAGGTTTGAGTCTTTTGTTTGATAGACCCTTCCATGCAACTTGAGAGCATTCAGTAGTTTTTAAAATCTACTAAAAATATCAGTGAGTGATTCACTTTCTTCACAGTGAAAATGCTCATATTGCTGAATCAAGAGTTGCATCTTGTTCTCCCTGACTTGCTCAGTACCATCATAAATAATTTGAATTGTGTCCCAAACCTCTTTAGTTGTTTTACAGTTTATGATGTTGTCAAACATATCACCATCAACACCATTAAACAATATGTTCATGGCCTTCTTATCTTTCCTGACTTGTTCAATGTCTAGATCGGACCACTCATGCCTAGGCTTTGGAACTGATGGTTCATTACCTGTAGCAGCTCTCATAGGGACATGAGGACCTCTTTCAATGCAGTCCACATAAGCTTCATCTTGAGAGAGAAGATGTAGGTGCATCTTCACCTTCCAGTGGTGATAGTTTTCTTTGTCCATAAATGAAATTTTCACTCCAACATCCTTTTTGTTCATCTTGTTGATTGTTGTGATCTTTACACTCTTTGTACTTCAAGAGTTTGCTCTGATACCAATTGTTATTCCCAAACAATTCAACAAAAATTACAGAATGGGGGTTGAATGTAATTCTGGCTCCTTTTCAATTTTAAGATTGTTCTTACTTAATATATAACAGTGTTTGATTTTGCAAGAAGTTCGGAATGAAACTTAAATTGAAATAAAAACACAAAGTAATAAAACACAAAGCTTTAAAACTTTCTGGTGGATTTGAACTTATCCATCAGAGATATATATTAGTATGAGAACTCTGTGATGCTTGAATAGCACACAGTTGCTTACAAATGAACTTACAAACTTATAGAGAAATTCTTAACAGATACAGCTTTTTCTATCTCTCTGAAAATAATGCTCACACTTTTTTTTGGTTCTACTTGCTATACTTGGTTTATATATTACCAAGTTACATGACAGTAAGACAAGATAATAAGACAAACTATATCTAGTCTAACTCCATGCTGTTTCACTACTCTATTCCAGCATCTTTGAATATCTTCATAATTGCATGAAAATAATAATGCTTCTTTGTTCTCTAAAACCTGTAATTAAGCTGCCGCATTCCATTTACAAACACCCGACACATGTGACTGTGTTGTCACTGTCAACTGCTCTTTTTGAATTATGATCATCCGTCGGGACTATGTTAATCATCCGTCGAGAGCCTTGTTGATTATCCATCAGTAGTCTTTGTAGATCATCCGTTAGAAGCTTTTCTATCACTTGACTCCATTTCACTTATACAGAATTATAAGACATCTCATATTTACAATTAGCCAACTTATTTTGTATATCAATCTAGTAGTCAACATGACTTAGAGAATCCTACAGAATCTACTAGACTAAAACATTGTTGTTTGCAGAAAATGTGCTGCAATACTTATTGTTACATAAGCTACACTCTCGATGGATGTTCAGTTGTCATCCGTCGGGACTATAAAGATCATCCGTCGGGACTATAATAAAACATCCGTCGAGAGCTACAAAAACACTAAGTTAAATCTACTTAGGTGTTTTATTTAACTTATCATCAATTTCACAACGTATTCCTAACTGGTTCGCATTAATCTTAACAAATACAGGTACTATTGTCTTTCATCCTTTATGATCACTTGACGCATCATAACTGAGCGAGAGAATCGGGGTTCGTGTAAGTCACATGTGTCCTTCAACAATCAATGGCAGTTTAGAGTTAGCATGAATGAATATGATTTTACTTGATGAACATGTAATAATTCAATAAATTTTGAACTCTCGACATTGTCATCAGTTCCATTATGTTTCGAACAATAAAATTACTTTGTTGATTTCATACACATTTCAAAATTATGATCTTCATGCTTTTGCACAAACACCAATTTGGAGATTATTTAAGAATGTTGTGGAAGAAGGAAGTCTATTAGACATGGTAGATTACACAACAGTAGAAGCTAGATGATCTCTAATGTCCGTTTCAACGGATGTAAAATTTTTATTTACAGACGAAACCATATTACATATCATCGTTGATCCAAGTGTAAATATTCTGTAACATAAGTTTGAACTGAAAAATATTGATGAATTAGGCGAGTATGTGTTCTCATATGCTCCCGAACAAGTTCCGACATTGGCACTAGGTAAGTAGTTATTGACATTAAATGGTTTCAATTCATATACCGTTTAATGTATCTGTTGTTTTATAATTTTATTGATGTTGTTGTTATTATTTCCGACATCAAGTAATGAGATGTATACACAAAGTGGGGTCTAAAAGAATATGTTCATTTTAATAATCATGATGAAAGATAATGATAATTATTGATCAATTTTTATATTTATGCGAGGATTTTTACATAATACGTTCGTGATTATTAAAATTTATGCATCTTGGTTGAATAATATAAACATGTAAGAGTTCTGTAAAAAGTTACAATTTAGGGTTCATTGATTTCTAATATAGAACCTCTCATCAATGGAAATATACCAACACCTGCTGTAATTATTTTTGCAAGTATCCATGTGAAACATTTGCGCCCTAAGATTCTTTATTTGTTTCACCTTAATAGATATGTGTTATATAAATATTTTTGTACATAGCTTAATATGTGGTAGTTTTCATTATCCAACATACTAACATGAATGGTTTTAGATATCGTAACTTTATCAGGAGGCCCGTGGCCTAGGATATATATAATCCTTTACATGATAAGGTTGCAAGTTTCAGGGATGGGTATTTTTCTATTTTTAAATTTATAAAAATATAATTAGATAATTTTTAAAATATGTTTGTTTTGTTTCATTATACATTAAAATAAATGATGTAAATAAAGTAATATGTAAAATTTCAATAAAGTTAAATAATTTTACGAAAAGTGGAAGTTGATGAAGCCATGTTCTACAGCTCAATTAAGAATCTTTTTTTGAGGGAAAATGTTGATCATCATATCACAGTTTTAGTTCATCTAACAGGTAACTATTTCCCATCTTTGTTCAATTATATTTTCTTCAAAGCTATTTTTAGATGTCTTGAAAGAAGGAAGACTTTCCAGGAGATGATCGAATTGCTCAATAGAACTAATATAAGGTTGAAGCTGATAGAAATAATTAGGTTGTATGTGATATGTATGCTTACATTACAAACATAGACTATCTTCCACATGTATACAAGCTTTTCCCAAATGCACAAAATTTAGACCCAATATACCAGTTAGAGGGTCATTCTTATGGAGAAGAATTGTGGCTATCACTTTGCTCTAAGACCGTTGAGTCTGACTTTCACAATGAGGGTGAATTTATACCAAAATTTTGAAGACGACTCATATGTGGTACAGTGATTGTATGCATTGTGCTAAACAACTCATTCTCTATAAGATTCTCCTGAGTAATTTTAGAGATTAAGCATGTTAGATATAAATGTGCTTTTGCAGTTGTGGTTTTGAATTGAATGTGTTCGCGTGCACAATGCATGAACATGTTAATGAATTTTGGATTGTAACAACATGTTCAGATATTTCCAATGTTGATATTTATTTTGCTATAGATGTTGGTTTTTATAACAATCTCAAACCTATTGCTTTTAAATTGTTCTGTATTATTAGCTACAATATGACGCATCTCGGCTAACTGTATTCTTTGACAAATATTTATCAAAGTTCAAATAATATGCCCTTTTTTATTCATCAATATTGCCCAATATTTCAATGTTAATAACACCTTAATATGTCTTAGTAGTATCATTGTGTCCTAATGTGACATAAGTATCCTACTAGAATGAAGCAGGTCAACAATGCAATGTTTTTTCACTCTTCCTTAAATTTGAACTTCTCATGAATCCGATACATTGTCATGCCCATTATCTTTAACAACAGAATATACAAATATTTTCAATAAGTTCTTGCATTGCTCAAAGAATTCATCATTTGTAATCACCTGCAAACTAATATGTACTTGAAAATCCCAGTGTCATAGCAAAATCAATAGTTCAAGTATCCAAGAAAAAGATTAAAACAACATATTTGTTTACAATATACAGTGTGTTAAATTGTAAACATGTAAAGGTTCAACGATAGACTTTATAGCTACCATTTTTTAGTCTAATTTTTGTTTCCTTAGGCCTTATGTTCACAATAAAATGTCATCAGACAAATCAACTTTAATCCAACGCTTGCAGTCTGCAAGTGGAAGTTTGAGGCACCATATTAAGGACAAATTTTGGAGATATATTTAAGTTAAAATCTGAGGCTTCAAGTGTCATTCTGTTAAGCACTATTCCATGATTGTTAATTCTTCATATTGTACCTTCTTATTAGTCTACTGAATTAAACTATATTAGCCAATTATTGGGCCTCTACTAGAACACACACATGCTCTTCTACATATTTGGACATCTTAGGCATTGTCAAACATTTACAAAATGTCCACTGACCATTAAACTCTGCATATTAAAGAGAGTATATCAAATTGTTATGGCTCATTCAGATGCAACATTTTTGTGAGTACCTATACCTGTTGTTAGGAATATATTGTGAACTTGATGATAAATTGAACAAAATACCTTAGTAGATTTAACTAAGTATTTTTGTAGCTCTCGATGGATGTTCTACAATAGTCCCGACGGATGAACGTTATAGTCTCGACGGATGATCACTAAACATCCATCGAGAGTGTAGCTTATGTAATAATAAGTCTTGTAGCACATTCCTGCAAACAACAATGTATTAGTAGATGTTGTAGGATTCTTTAAGTCATGTTAACTACTTGATTGATATGCAGAATAGGTTGGCTCATTGTGAATATAAAATATCTTGTAATTCTGTATAAGTGAAATAGAGTCAAGTGACAGAAAGGCTCCCGACGGATGATCTACAAAGGCTCCCGACAGATAATCAACAAGGCTCCCGACGGATGATCAACATAGTCCCGACGGATGATCATAATTCAAAAGAGCAGTTGACAGTGACAACACAGTCACATACGTCGGGTGTTTACAAAAGGAATGTGGCATCCTAATTGCAGGATTTAGAGAACAAATAAGCATTACCATTTCCATGTAATTATGAAGATATTCAAAGATGTTGGATAGAGTAATGAAGTAGCATGAAATTAAACCAGAAGCAATTTTTGTTTTACTTATTTGTCTTTTTATCATGTAACTTGGTAGTAAATAAACCAAGTGTAACAAGTAGAACAAAACAACTAAATAAGCATTACTTTCAGAGAGATAGAAAAAGTTGTATCTATTAAGCATCTCTCTGTAATTCTGTAAGTTTTTGTTATTCCTAGTGAACTAACAATGAGATTTACAGAAGGGGGGTTGAATGTAAATCTCAAAACTTTTTCAAGTTTTGAGCAGTTTCAAGGGCTATGTGTTTAAGATAAACAAGTGTGTGAATTGCTTTAAGCTAATACAGACAGATATATATTCAAACACAAAAGTACAGAACACAACAGACCTTAAAAACTTTTCTGGTGGATTTGTTGTTCCACCAGAGATGGTATTTCAGAAAATCTGTGATTCAAGAAGTTGATCACAGCTGCGTCCTAGTACAAACTAGATAATTTTTCTCACAAGATTTTTCTAAACAGCTCTGGAAAAAAAATTCTCTTTCTAATTACTAGCTTCTGCTTGGTTTATATATCACCAAGTTTACAAGTGAAGAGAAAGATAAAAATACAATAAAAAATAAGTTCTCCACTTGTTTCTTTTCCATTTTTACTCCAGTGCATTGTTGACTATTGCCTCTTTGTACTAGAGTAGAACGGCTGCTTTTTCTGATGTTCCTGAAATAGGCTACCACATCTCAGTTGTCTCTGTCAACCCATGTGCCTCTGTTTGTAGGTACAACTACCACTTGTCAACTGCTATTTAACAGAACATCCGTTGAAGCCTTCATCCGTTGATGGCTTTATTCGTTGATGTGTTAGCAGTTGAAGCTCTATCCGTTGATGCACTCATCCGTTGAAGGATGTTATCCGTTGAAGCTTTAGAGACATCCGTTGAAGCTTTGTTTCTCATCCGTTGAAGGTCTTTAAGTTATCCGTTGATACCACTTCATTTATGCAAAATTACAAGGCATGAAATATTTACAATTGGCCTTCCTATTTGCATATCCTCTAGCAGTCAACATGACTTATAATTCCTCTCAACAGTTAAGAACTATATCTCAAATACAGATTCTGAAATGTGCTACAACACTAGACTTATTTCTAAGTAAAGCTACACCATCAACGGATAGCCAAAGTGGTCTTATCCGTTGAGGCTACAAACACTAGATTTCTACTTAAGTGTTTTGTTAATCATATCATCAAACTAATGCACATATATTCCTAACAATCTCCCCCTATTTATGTCTATAAGAATTGTAGGCATAAATTCAGGGTTAACTTGATGATAACAAAACACTTAACAAATATATGAACTGAAACTAAGTAGAAATTTTAAAAGTGCTGCAAAAGTGTATGTACTAGAAGGTAATTGAAGATTTACAGTGTTTTCAAGGGTGCTCCTCTAGCCTGAGCAAATCACCTTTTTCTTCTTTGTTCCCTGGTTTTCTTTCCTAGCCCTTTGTCATTTTCCTCAATTTGGAGTTGGAGTTGTCTGAAGAATTCAGCTTCATCTTCAACACTGATATCTAACTTAGATTGCATTTCCTTGAGAGTTTCATTTCTGGTAATCTTGAGTTGGTCTTCAAGTCTGAAAAATCTTCTGACTCCTTTTTCATCTCTGAATTCCATCAACCAATGAGGTGATTTGTGAATTGTAGTTCCCCTTTCTTGAATGAGTAAGGTTCTGGGCAAAGCATTGGGCTCCCTCCAAGTTTTCCTTATGTTGGCAATCTTGTTGAGAATTTCAGTCTTGGCAGTCCTGGTAAAGCCAGAATCCTTTTGTATGGCTGAAAAGACTCTGATCAAGGTAGAGTAGCCTTCATTCAGAATCCTGTAGAGAGGCCATGTTCTTTCCCCAGCTCCTTTGTATCTGAACACCAATCTTTCTGGTAGCTGTCTGTAGGCAGCTATTCCCCTTACATCCTCCAGCTCATCCAGATAAAGTTTAATGTCTGAAATTTCTTTTATGTCACAGATGTGAACATAATCATCTTTAGAAATGGGTGGCTTAGGGTTAGGTTTATGTTTTTGAGTGAATTTCTTAGAGGTTAGGGGAGGTGTAGTTTTGGATTTTCTTTTCTGTTTCTCTGGTAGTGGAAGAGTGGTTAGAAAAGTAGGCAAATTGATGGTGTCCCAATCAATAGGTTCCTCTTTTGGGATGATTGGTTCACCATGGATGTTTATAGTGGGATCAGCAACAAAGGGTTCAGGTATGGAAGATAGTGGTTTAGATATTGATTTAGTTTCTTCAGTGTTGTCTTCACTCCTTCTATGTGCCTTGACCTTTCTTCTGTTTCCCTTCTGCCATTCCTCTTTTTCCTCTATACTTTCACCAAATATACTCCCAATAACCTCATCTAGGTTTGCAATCTTGTCTTCACCCCTGACTTCAATTCCTTTCTCTTCTTCAACTAGACTTGACTTTAGCTGTTGTTCATGCTTTGCTTGTGCTCTTTTGTCAGCCTTTAGCTGTTTGGCTTCTTCCTTCAACCTTTTGGTTTCTTCCTTCTTGGCTATTGAGAATTTGGGATGTCCTTGCATCACACATATGCTCTTTCCCTCTCTGAAGATAATAGCCATGTTTCTCCTTACAACCTCATCCATGGTCTCTTTGAGATATACAATACTCCTACCTAAAAGCTTGTTCTCATCAGCTTTTGGAAGAGGAAAATCCACCTCTTTTAAAGGATTCTTTGTAGAGTCCTTATTGGATCTGTTGTTGGGCTTGAGAATCATAGGTTGCAGATCTTTGAAAGAAGCTTCTTCATCCTTATGTCTCCCTACTGGCTTGAGTTCCATATTGATTGGTTCAACCTTTGTGCTATGTTTCACAGATATTGATTGATCTTGTGTTGAGCCAAACAACTGTTGCACCCTTTCATCAATTCTCCTCCTTTGCTCTTTCACTTGAATTTCAGCTGCTGCTAGCTGGATTAAATCAATTCCATCAGGCTTTCCTTTGATTTGAATGATTGGAGAAGTAGTGATGGCAGGAACTAGCACTTTGGATATTTGGATTTTTGTAGATGGCTCTCCTTCCCCTTCTCTTTTACTCTCCCCCTTTTTGTTATCATCAAGGAGAGGGGTCAAGCCCTGTGCTTTTACCAGCTGCATAAGTAGATTTGTTTGAGATTGTTGGTTGTGAAGAATGGTGGCCACAGAATCTTCAATAACTTGAACTCTGTCTTCCAATTTTTCCAGCCTCTTTTCAGTATGTGATTCCTTTTTCAACCTCAACAAAATGTCCTGCAATGTACCATAGGGCATGACAGAATCCAATTTTTCAGAATTGTAGGATTTCAAGTCAGCAATATCCTTTCTGAGTTCATTCATACTCAGATTCTGTCTTACTTGCTGCAACTTCATGAGATGCAGTGAGTCCAGGTGAGCTGTAAGGATAGCCTTTGTACCAGCATGAGAAGTTTTCTGAATGGCCTGTTGGATAGTAATGATTTGTTTGACTAAGGAGACAATGAATTGCCCTGTTGTAGACTCCTTTGTCAAGGCCCATTCAGGTAGATTTGGAATAGAACTAGGGCCTTCATCTCCCCCTAAATTCATGCTTCCATCAGAAGAAACAAAGTCATCATCATCAGAATTTACTCCAAATTCTTCAAATGACTCACCAGCTGTAGAAGGCATGTTGTTAATAGCAGCTTTGTTGACTGGATCCACCCTTATATCTGCTGTACCTGCCTTTCTCTCATTTTCTCTATGTTCTTGCATCAGGGGCTCCCCCTAGCTCACACAACTCACTCCCTCACCTTCACCTACTAAGGTGGTACTCCTCTCACTTACTTTTGCCATGCTGGAAAAAATAGCATGCATATTTGAGCTCTCAATCTCTCCTTTTGCCTGGGAGCAACCCAGCCTCTCACTCAAATTGTCACTCCCTTCCCTCAGTCCTAGAAGTGATTGTACAGTAATCAAGTCTTCTACACTTGGAATTGTTTCAGTTGTGTGTGTAGAGACTATCAACGGATGCGGAATAGCCGTTGAAGGTGAAACTGATGGTATCAATGGATAACTGCTGTTAAGCTTATCCGTTGAAGAACAACCACTTGTCAACGGATGAGTGATATCCGTTAAAGAAGGAAAAGAAGTAGAAATTGAAAGTGATATAACTGTTGAATCTGTGTAGATTGATGTGAGTTTTGGTGACACAGATCCTTCAATTATATCTGAAAGAATTTGCGGGTGATCCAACAAATCATCTAAAAGATGATGATCACCTGTATTTGAGTGGGGCTCCTCCCTGAGTTGTAAAGAGGGAGAATCAGGAATTGATGGGAATAACATATCCACATCCAGAGATGGTGATGAAGTGTGTGGTGATTGATGTGTGTTAATTGTGAGAGAATGGGGCTGTGACTCCACATTTGTTGGAGCCACATCAAACTGAGTTTGAGAAGGCATAGATACAGATGGATGTATCTGTGCAGTGTGTGCACCCTGTGTAGAAGATTGGGTTCTAGCTCTCTTTCTTCTAATAAAGGCTTTTGTTGGTGAGTGTTTGGCTTTAGTGTCCCTCCCTCGTTTGTGTGTTCCTGGTTGGGAACTATTTTCAATAGTTACATCCTTTTGGGAGGATGCAGCTAGGGATATGCTAGTAACCTTTTCAACCACCACAGCTTTTTGAGAAACTGTGGCTTGGCTAGCTTGGGAAGCACTTTTCTCTCCTTCCTTATCCTGGGGGTTTCTTTGATGTTCACCCCTCCCCTCACCACTCACACCCTGTTCACTCCCCTCAGGGTTAATGGTAGGTGTTACAACTGTTGTCTTTTGAGAAACAACAGAGGTGGTTTTCTTTGACTTTGATTCTGAAAGTTTAGTTTTGGTGACCTTGGTAGGAATCTGTTGGGGCATTGTCACAGATTCCATGGCCACACTAGAAGATAAAGAAATGGAGGGGTTGGAAGAAGTAGGAGTTGTAGAAGCAATTACCTCACCTACCTGAGGTGCTTTCATGATTGGTAAATATACCAATGGCACACTACTGTTTAGATCCATTCTCACTAAATCTGCAAGAACTCTTTTCTCTTGTGCCCAGCACTTGAGTTTATTGTTCTCATTGGTTATGACCAAATCTTCAGCAACATGGTTAGCCAATAACATACAGAATCTAGCATAATAGATGTTATTAGGTCTATTAGCTTTGTTACCTAATCTAGTACCCAATTCTAGCATTACATAGTTGCTAAAATTAAAATACCTATCAGAAACAAGCATATAGAGCATATTAACCAGAGATGAAGTTATGGCATCAAAATTGCTAATTTTCCCAGAGAAAACCTTGATAAAGGCATCCCCAAGAAAACTCCATTCTTTCCTAAGGCCTTTTCTTTTAATACTCCCTAAACTAGCAGAGTTAAGAGAATAACCTATGGAATCTAACATGCTGGATACATCATTATTAGTGTGTGGTGTCATGGCATTGTTCTCAGGTAATTTAAAACATGCTAGTAAATCATCACAGTTAACACAGTGATTTTTACCTTTGAGAGTGAAGGAGATAGTCATATCTATGGAGTTGAACTCAGCAGTTGTCCAAATCTCCTCAACTACTTCATAATAAATCGTTGGGGCTTCCAGCATTGCATAGCTAAGTTTACAGTTTTTGATGAAGTCCGTCATTTTGTGATAATCTGAGTGGGCTTCATTCTTTTCTACCAAAGCTATGAAATTGTTCTTCTCATAGATGAACCCAGATTGAGACATAATCTTTACTACTGGTGCCATTGTTGTGAGTAGAAATTGCAGAGAATAACTTGAAGGTTTTGCAGAGAGAAAATGGTAAAAACTTTGAAATTTCAAGAAAGCGTAAAGTAAAAATGAAAAATCAGAAGGGCTTATATACTTTCTCAAATTAAAAAGCATAAATAAAAGATTAAACAATAAATATGTGTAAGTGAATATCAGCCGTTTAAGAATAAACTGTAAGTATTCTAAAAACTACCTTTAAAACAAATACATACGGCTGTATGTATGAGTATCAACGGTTAAGAAAATAGAATTAACGGCTGTGAAACACCTGAATCGACTGATGTGACATTTCAACGGATAAAGTAAACTGTCATCCGTTGAAGAGTACTTCAGTTTTATCCGTTGACGGATAAAAATTCCAGAAATGTATATGTCTTTCAACGGATAATGAACATCCGTTGACAGAACAATTTTGACTTTCAACGGATAGGGAATATCCGTTGATGGAATAATCTGTGTTAAAAAATCAAATTTGTTCTAGCAGCTAATACATTTCAGGCTTCAACTCAAATTGCAGTTAAGACATGAATTTTTAAGAGTAATTAAGCATACCTAGCTCACTTACCAATCTTGTGAATGTTGATTCATCAAGTGGCTTGGTAAATATGTCTGCAATTTGTTGTTCACTTGGAACAAAATGTAGTTCCACTGTACCATTCATGACATGCTTTCTAATGAAGTGGTACTTGATATCAATGTGCTTGGTCCTTGAGTGCTGTACAAGATTCTCTGTTATGGCTATGGCACTAGTGTTGTCACAAAAGATAGGAATTCTATCAACATGAAGTCCATAGTCAAGGAGTTTATTCCTCATCCATAATACTTGAGAGCAGCAACTTCCAGCAGCAATGTATTCAGCCTCAGCTGTAGAAGTAGAGACTGAATTTTGCTTTTTGCTAAACCATGAAACAAGCTTGTTTCCCAGGAATTGGCAGGAGCCTGTTGTACTTTTCCTGTCTATTTTGCAACCTGCATAGTCTGCATCTGAATAACCAATTAGATCAAAGCCGGATTCTCTAGGATACCAAATACCTAAATTTGGTGTACCCTTGAGATATCTGAAAATCCTTTTGATAGCAATTAAGTGAGACTCCCTAGGATTAGCTTGAAATCTAGCACACAGACATGTAGCAAACATTATATCTGGTCTACTGGCAGTTAAATATAAAAGTGAACCAACCATGCCTCTATAACTTGTAATGTCCACAGACCTTTCAGTCTTATTTAATTCAAGTTTGGTGGCAGTGGCCATGGGAGTTTTTGCAGATGAACATTCCATTAAGTCAAACTTCTTTAAAAGATCATGAATATATTTAGTTTGACTAATGAAAATTCCATCACTAACTTGTTTAACTTGTAAACCAAGAAAATAGGTTAGTTCTCCCATCAGGCTCATTTCATAATTACTTTGCATTAGCTTAGCAAACTTTTTGCAAATTTTATTATCTTTAGAACCAAATATTATGTCATCTACATAAATTTGAACAAGTATACTAGAGCCATTAACATTCCTAAAGAAGAGAGTTTTATCAACAGTACCTCTAGTGAAGTGATTCTCCAAAAGGAATTTTGATAAGGTTTCATACCAGGCTCTAGGTGCTTGCTTCAGTCCATAGAGTGCTTTCAACAGATAATACACATAGTCTGGAAAATTTGGATCTTCAAACCCTGGAGGTTGACTTACATAAACTTCTTCCTCTAATTTCCCATTTAGAAATGCACTCTTGACATCCATTTGATAGACTTTGAAATTGGCATGGGCTGCATAGGCTAGAAAGATTCTGATGGCTTCAAGTCTTGCAACAGGAGCATATATCTCATCAAAATCTATTCCCTCTTGTTGAGAATAGCCTTTAGCAACCAATCTGGCTTTATTCCTTATGACAATGCCATTTTCATCCATCTTGTTTCTGAATACCCATTTTGTGTCAATAGGACTCTTGTTCTTTGGTTTAGGTACCAGCTTCCAAACTTTGTTTCTCTCAAATTGGTTCAGCTCTTCCTGCATAGCTAATATCCAATCTGGATCCAATAAAGCTTCTTCCACTTTCTTAGGTTCCTCCTGAGATAGAAAACTACTATACAGACATTCATCTTGAGTAGCTCTTCTTGTTTGCACTTTAGATGATACATCACCAATGATCAGTTCAAAGGGATGATTCTTGGTCCATTTCCTTTGAGGTGGAAGATGTGCTCTAGATGAGGTGGCCTCAGTATTGTCATGATGTGAGACAGAGTGTTGATTAGTTGAAACTCCCCCTGAGTTGTTGGTCCTTTGCAGGGAATTTGGAGTTCTATCAACTGATGATGTAAATCGATTATCCGTTGATGAACTATGATCAACGGATGCTTCATTTTGTACTTCAACGGATGATGCACTAAGTCTTTCAACGGATACTGCATTGCCTCTATCAACTGATGCAGAATTCTGACTTTCAACAGATGCAGTATTTTGTGCATTATCCAAAGGCATGTTTTGAATCCCTTTTGAAGTGTCATCTCCATCATTCTCCTCTTCACTATCATCACAATATATCTCAATGTTGTCAAATTTGAGTCTCTCATAATGTCCCTCATCTGTTAGTCCATCAATCTTTTTATCATCAAACACAACATGCACAGATTCCATAACAATGTTGGTTCTTAGATTGTAGACCCTATAAGATTTTCCAGCTGAGTAACCAACAAATATCCCTTCATCAGCCTTTGCATCAAACTTCCCTTTATGGTCAGATTGATTCCTCAGTATAAAACATTTACATCCAAAGACATGAAGAAATTTTAGAGTTGGTTTTCTTCTCTTGAACAACTGATAAGGAGTCATGCCTTTAGCTTGATTGATCAAAGAAATGTTCTGAGTGAAACAGGCACAATTAACAGCTTCAGCCCAGAAATATATTGGTAACTTTGATTCTTCAAGCATTGTTTTGGCAGCCTCAATTAAAGATCTGTTCTTTCTTTCAACTACCCCATTTTGCTGAGGTGTTCTTGGAGCTGAGAACTCATGCATGATTCCATTTTCTTCACAGAACAGCCTCATTGACAAATTCTTGAACTCAGTTCCATTGTCACTCCTGATATTCCTAACCTTCAAGTCAGGATGATTATTGACTTGCCTGATGTGATTGATAATGATTTCACTTGCTTCATCCTTTGATCCAAGAAAATAGACCCATGAAAACTTTGAGAAATCATCTACAATCACTAAGCAATATCTTTTTCTTGCAATTGACAATACATTGACTGGTCCAACCAAATCCATATGTAGCAGCTGTAATGGTTCATCAATTGTTATTTCAAGCTTATTTTTGAATGATGCTTTTCTTTGTTTGCCTTTTTGACAAGCATCACACAAACCATCCCTTGAGAATTCAACAAGAGGAATTCCTCTGACCAAGTCCTTGTTGATTAGATCATTCATTGTCTTGAAATTCAAATGGGATAGCTTCTTGTGCCATAGCCAACTCTCAACTGAACTTGCTTTGCTGAAGAGACAAGTAATAGATTCTGCATCTGTAGAGTTGAAGTCAGCTAAGTACACATTTCCTTTTCTAACTCCAGTTAGAACCACTTTGTTGTCTTTCTTGCTGGTGACAACACAGGCTTCAGAATTGAAGGAAACTGTATTCCCTCTATCACATAGTTGACTGATGCTCAGTAAGTTATGCTTGAGACCATCAACTAATGCAACTTCATCAATGATGACATTCCTTGTTGAAATCAAGCCATATCCTATAGTAAACCCTTTGCTGTCATCTCCAAAGGTTATGCTAGGGCCAGCTCTCTCTTTAAACTCTGTGAGCAGGGTGAAATCTCCTGTCATGTGTCTTGAACAGCCACTGTCCAAGTACCATAGATTTCTTCTTTTTCCCTGCACACCACCAAATCAATCAAGTTGATTTTGGTACCCAAGTTTCCTTGGGTCCATTCTTGTTAGCCTTTCTCCTAGACTTCATTCCTCCTGCATCTTTAGACTTAGGTAACTTTGAGTCAACCTTGATCTTAGATGTAGTTGGTTGAGGTGTAGGTTTAGTCACAGAATCATTTAGCACATTTGGAATATGATAAGGCATGGATTGTGCAAACATGTTATTCCACATAGGCATATTGTATGGCATTTGAGGCATGCTAAATGCAGCAAGATAAGGATTATTAAAATATGGCATGTTTGCAAAATGTGCATAAGGATTCTGTTGAGACATAGTAGGCATAGCATGTAGAGGTGATGCAGACATTTTAGGCATGGAAGAGGGTACATGCATGGGAGTTTTCTTAATAGATTTGCAGTTAGCAGATAGATGATTAACACTACTACAATGCACACAGCTTTTTCTAGGAGAATACTTGTCAGGTGTGTAATTGTTATGTTTGTTAACCCCTACCTTCCCATTTCTATTAGATTTCCTTTTAGTTTCCTTTTTATCCTCAACCACTTTGAGCCTATTCTTTAACTGTTCTAAGGTCATGTGCCCTATATTCGCCTTACTGAAATCTTTGGATGTGCTTGCTTCTTCTTTGACAAAGTTCTTGGAAGTTGAACCAAACTTTTTATTGAGTTTCTTTAGATTTTCACTTTTAGAAACATCTGCCTGTTTTAATTGAGAAACCTTCAACGGATGCTCCTTTTCTTCCTTCAACGGATAACTTTCATCATCCGTTGATTCCACATCCGTTAACAGTCCATCAATTAATTCCATTTTCTTTTTGTTTTTATCCCAGGCAGTCTCACAGAATGATTCAATTCCTTGGACCTTGGCAATTTGAGCACTAACATCCCTAGATGTCTTCCAGGCTTTAATCACCTCTTGCTCTCTCTCTAATTGATTAGAAAGTATTTCTACTTTCTTAACAGATTCAGCTAGTTCATTTTCAACAGATATACAATGTAGCTTAGTTTTCTCTAGGTCAATCAACTTGTCTTCTAACACAGCATTTCTATTACTTAAAAACAGATTGTTCTCTTTAATCCTACTATTTTCTTTAGCAAGAGATTTAAGAGACACACGCAAATGATACAATTCAGTAGACATGTCATTAAAAGCATCATTGCACTCTTCTTTAGTAAGCTGTGTTACATCAGTAGTGATTACCTGGTTGCTTGTTGAACTAACTTCATTTTCCTCAGAATCATCCATGAGAGCCAAGTTGACATATTCCACATCTTCATCCACTTCTTCTCCATCAGCTGCCCAGTCTTTTTCTTGAGTAATGAGAGCTCTTTCCTTTTGCTTGAGCAGATCAAAATATTTCTTTTTGTAATCTACTTGATCAAATTTCTTCTTTTCAGAAGTTGGCTTTCTGCACTCACTTGCAAAGTGTCCACTTATACCACAATTGAAACACTTGAACTTGGTTTTGTCCACCATGTTCTTATGAGGTCTAGTGGCTCTAGTGTTTTTCCTAAATTTCATCTTTGCAAATCTCCTGGACAGAAATGCAAGATGCTCATCAATGCCATCAGAGTCATCTTGGCTGGAGTTATCTTCATTCTCAGCAACTTGCTCTTTACCCTTGCTTGATTCCTGATTTCTTATACCATCTTTGGAGTTTGATGTAGATCTCACAGTTTCTTGTCTGCATTCTCTCTCATTTTCAGCTACCAATGCAACTGAACCTGCTTTCTTTCTCCCCTTTTCCAATACCTCATCCTGTTCCAGCTCTAGTTCATAAGTCTTCAAGATTCCATATAATCTTTCAAGAGTGAAGTCCTTATAATCTTGAGAGTTTCTTAAGGAAACAGTCATGGGTTTCCATTCCTTTGGCAAGGATCTTAAGAATTTAAGATTTGAATCCTTCACCTGGTACACTCTACCATACAGCTTCAGTCCATTCAACAGCTTTTGGAATCTATTGAATGTGTCATTTAAAGATTCATTTTCTTCAAAATGAAAATACTCATACTGTTGAATGAGAAGCTGCATTTTGTTCTCTTTTACTTGTTCTGTACCTTCACACAGTAGCTGAACTGTGTCCCAAACCTCTTTGGCAGTTGTGCAATTTATCACATTATCAAACATATCCTTGTCAAGACCATTAAACAAAATGTTCATAGCCTTCTTATCCTTGTGGACTTCTTCTGTGTCTTCCATTGTCCATTCTGCTCTAGGTTTTGGAATGGATTGACCAACAGCAATTGTGGCCGTAGCAACTGTGGCTACTTTGTGGGGAATATGAGGACCATTCTCAATGCAGTTTACATAACCTTCATCTTGGGAGAGTAGATGAAGGTGCATTTTCACCTTCCAGTGGTGATAACTGTCTTTGTCAAGAACTGGGATTTTTACTCCAATATCTTTCTTACTCATCTTTGTTAGTTTCCAAGATCTTTAAGCTCTTTGTGTGTCAAGAGGAGGCTCTGATACCAATTGTTATTCCTAGTGAACTAACAATGAGATTTACAGAAGGGGGTTGAATGTAAATTTCAAAACTTTTTCAAGTTTTGAGCAGTTTCAAGGGCTATGTGTTTAAGATAAACAAGTGTGTGAATTGCTTTAAGCTAATACAGACAGATATATATTCAAACACAAAAGTACAGAACACAACAGACCTTAAAAACTTTTCTGGTGGATTTGTTGTTCCACCAGAGATGGTATTTCAGAAAATCTGTGATTCAAGAAGTTGATCACAGCTGCGTCCTAGTACAAACTAGATAATTTTTCTCTCAAGATTTTTCTAAACACCTCTGGAAAAAAATTCTCTTTCTAATTACTAGCTTCTGCTTGGTTTATATATCACCAAGTTTACAAGTGAAGACAAAGATAAAAATACAATAAAAAATAAGTTCTCCACTTGTTTCTTTTCCATTTTTACTCCAGTGCATTGTTGACTATTGCCTCTTTGTACTAGAGTAGAACGGCTGCTTTTTCTGATGTTCCTGAAATAGGCTACCACATCTCAGTTGTCTCTGTCAACCCATGTGCCTCTGTTTGTAGGTACAACTACCACTTGTCAACTGCTATTTAACAGAACATCCGTTGAAGCCTTCATCCGTTGATGGCTTTATCCGTTGATGTGTTAGCAGTTGAAGCTCTATCCGTTGATGCATTCATCCGTTGAAGGATGTTATCCGTTGAAGCTTTAGAGACATCCGTTGAAGCTTTGTTTCTCATCCGTTGAAGGTCTTTAAGTTATCCGTTGATACCACTTCATTTATGCAAAATTACAAGGCATGAAATATTTACAATTGGCCTTCCTATTTGCATATCCTCTAGCAGTCAACATGACTTATAATTCCTCTCAACAGTTAAGAACTATATCTCAAATACAGATTCTGAAATGTGCTACAACACTAGACTTATTTCTAAGTAAAGCTACACCATCAACGGATAGCCAAAGTGGTCTTATCCGTTGAGGCTACAAACACTAGATTTCTACTTAAGTGTTTTGTTAATCATATCATCAAACTAATGCACATATATTCATAACAGTTTTCTTGTAAGCAGCTGTGTGCTATTCAAGCATCATAGAGTTCTTATCTTTATATATATCTCTGGTGGATAAGTTCAAATCCACCAGAAAGTTTTAAAGCCTTGTGTTTTACTGCTTTGTGTTTTGATTTCCATTTTACTTTTATCGCACTCTTGCAAAATCAAACACAGTTATATATTAAGTAAGAACATTCTTAAAATCAGGATAAGAAATCAAAATTACATTCAACCCCCTTCTGTAATTCTTGTTGCATTGATTGGGAATAACACCTGTTAAGCAACATATAAATGAGGTATTATACATGTTATACTATTGAACAAAGTTTTTCAATTGTTACGAAGGTCTCTTCTTATGATCCTTAAGAACACATGTAACCATTAAAAATCTTAGAACACATTTTGCTTAATGCTCGAAACTTTTTCGAGAAGAAAATCCTTTCGTTTATATTCAAGAATTTTACCAAGAAATAGTTCCCGTAGTTTTCTTTGCAGGGATCATGTTTTTTTGTGCATCGATATGTTTTTTAATTGTTGGTTAATATAATTAAGAGGATGATCATTTAAGAATACAGTGTCGTGATTCTTTTCATTTATAAGAAAGAATATGGTGCATTTATATATTTTTATTGTCCAATAAAATAATTAAAAGGGCGATTACTTATTTTTTTTACGTTTCTAAAATGTCGGATAATAAGCGTGCGTAGCGCGGGCAGAAAGTTATGAATCGTGCAGATGAACATTTTTTGCCACTAACTATACATGTTATGCATCATAATTGAGGTAATTTACGTGTTATATTAATTAACAAAGCATTCGGATTGTCACTAAGTTCATTTCTTATAATCGTCAATTGCTTAACGCTAAAATCATCTTGGCGAAGATTATCCTGACATTGATTCGAGATTTAAATCAAGCAACAGGTTCTAGTAGTTTTCTTTGAAAATGACTGATTATGTTTTTTGGTGTATCTTATGTATTTGTATTTATTCGTTAATATAATTAAAAGTTCATCATCTCAAAATACGATATACCGATTGCTTTCATTTATATAACATTTTACGTTTAATTAATTGTCGGATAACAAGCGTGCGTAGCGCGGGTAAAAGTTCCTAGTAGTATTAGAATAATGTAATCATTTTCTATTATGTTTGTATTAAAAATATACTTATTTTAATAAGATATAATCTTATTTATTTATTTTAATTATATTAGATAAACGGTTGAGATTATTTTGGCGGTTCATGATCAAAATTTTAGATAAGAAGTCTTTTACGGTTATTATATGTAAAGTATATAGTTTGAATATTATGTATAAAGTATATAATTTGAAGTGGATATTGTCATATTGGGTTAATATATAGATACGTGAGTCCAAAAGTCCAAAAGTTTATTAGAGTAAATTACTTGTGTAGTAATAATTGAGCTACTGTTTTGATCTACAATTTTAATAATTTTTTTAATTTTAAAATTGTAAATAAATGGATCCATATTAAAATATCACTATGCATCAAATGTAGAGAAATTACCAAAAAACTAATTTTTTTCTAAATTTGTTTCCAATTTTATGATCTTTTGAATATTTTTTGAAAAGATGCGTTTTGCAATAAAAAACAATCATATATGCAACTTATCTAAAAAAGTACTGAAATATTTTTTTGTTACCATGGGGATTGCATCTGATTGAAGCAGGTTGTAAAACCGTATTTTAAAAAAAAACATTTTCTCCAAATTAAAATTTAAAATAACGTATGTTAAAAAAAATCATATTTTTGCAAAACCTCGAAAATTTATGGCCCCAAATTATGAGGCCCTCGGAAGGTGTGTACATTAATCGTGGATTGGAGAAACATCTTACTACTAGGATACAACACGTCAATTTTATCCTGTTAGAACATCTTCAGCTTCAACTTCATCTACCATAAGAACCTGTTAGGTAGACTGTCTGCGTGTGACCTCAATATAGTATCAATGATATGGAGTAATATTTTTCAAAATTTATGTCACTGCAACTCTACAAGGACTTCTATTAGCTACTATTTTAGATATTTTAAGTTTGATCTTCTATATCTTCCACGCTTATTAATCAAACACGCATGTCAGTTTCAACCAAAATCAATATTTATTTCTATTAATAAATGACCATCATCACTCTAAAACAAATTAATGATATTTTTTTAATTATAATTAATCATTATTTTTAACATCATATTCATTGGGTAGAATGTTCAACAAATCTTACATAAATATTAATTTATATTATTTTAGAACATTTCCAACGTACTCCCTCGATCCAGCTACTTGTATACATACGACGAAGTGATTGCTTTTCATATAGACTATCCAATTGATGCAACCAGTCTTCGCCAAAGAATATTTGTTTTTCGACGTTAAAAAATGCTGACTCGGTCAATAGAGGTAATTTATATTTTATCTGGGTTTGCCTTCTTTTCCAACTTTGCTCTAGCTGATCTCCAACTTGCAGACAGTTTAAAAGAAAGAAATAGTAAGTAAAGGATTAGAGCAACTCCAGGGGCAACAAATTTGTTGCCCACTTCCAACCTAGGGCCATTTCGAAAATCGGAATTATTCGGTTGAGTTACTGATTTACAATTTTTTGGCCGATTTTTAAAAAATCGGATGATTTATCGGCGATTTATCCGGAATCGGTCAAATCAGATCAATATTTTTAACCGGTTTTTGAGCAATTTATCGGCAATTTTTGAAAAATCGGCTGATTTCTATAACAGAGCCTAGGGCAGATAAACATGGACCTGGGCGTGTATAACTTGGCAATCAGCATTGGAGGTAGAAAAATCGGTCACATGTCCTCTTTGGTGGCCATTGCTGGAGCGGGCAATTTGGTACACGAAATGACACGAAAAATACGGATATGAGTTTTAATATTTGCTACACGAAACACGAATATACACGAACACGAAATTGCACGATAAATTTAGTGTCAGATATGGGTTTTAATTTGGGTACACAAAAGTACACGAAATTATACGAGATAAATATATTATAAGTTAATATATATAACACATGCATATATTTATGTATAAAATATAAATATAATATAAATATTTACAAGTTTTTATAGAATACTATGTAAATATATATATATATATATATTTATATATACACTCTCCATATTTCATTAAAATATACATTAAAATAGATTTTTTTATATATTATATGTATATATATATTATATTAATTTTTTTATTTAATATACACGAAAAGTACACGGAAAGTACACGATACGATTCGAATCGGATATGGGTTTTACATATGGGTACACGGTATCATTTCGGGTCGGATATGGGTTTCATGTTTATGTACACGAAACACGAAATTACA
Organism: Apium graveolens; assembly: GCF_009905375.1. NCBI lineage: Eukaryota > Viridiplantae > Streptophyta > Magnoliopsida > Apiales > Apiaceae > Apium > Apium graveolens. Next base: position 168,917,451 of record NC_133656.1, read on the forward strand.
AGATACGAAAGTACACGACACGACCCGATTCCCCGCTCTAGCCATTGCCCACCTGCAGTGGCTCGTATCTCAACACAACACCTAATCTTTTTTAACACTTGCTATGCTATAAAATTGTCCAATCGGTGGAGCCCAAATATAGAAAACAATAATTTTAAATTAGAAATTCGGGCAATATCGCTGGACTGAGATTGACCAACTGTGATATTGTGATAGCAGACAACTTTTGTTTAGGTGGCAAGTTGGTGGGGAAAAAAATGAAAATTTGGCCAAAAGCATTGCAGTTGCTCGCCACTAAAATTTTCATTCCCAAATATTACCGAGCACAGAGCAAGAAGACAGAAGTTTCTGGAATTCATCAGAAAGTGTTTCTGCTTATGTAAACTTGCTAAATTGAAAGGAAATCTTCAGTCACAGATTTCCACAAAACTTCATCTAAACTTGCTAATTTGGTCGGAGGAAAATCTATAAAAGAATAATAAAATTATTATATTATACTAGTAAATAATTTGTGTGAAACAAGAATTGAGATTGAAATATTAATATTAAAATTTTGAATTTAATAATTATCGGAAATAATATATTAGATAACATTATTTAGAAATGTAGTTGTAGAGAAATCAGCTTGAAATTAGGATTAAAGTCTATATAAATAAAATTTCAAATATGTAGTAATAGTGAAATTAACTCAGATAAAATCAAATAGCTCATAAATAAATAAACATTTTATAATCATGTTGTTAGAGGAAATCGAACTCGAGTTTAGGATAATTAAAATGTGATATTTTCATGCCGCATTACATTTCATTATAAATAAATAGTATTGATCCCAACACTTTGCTTTACTCACAGATTCGTGGAGTCTAGAAATCTATACTATATTATAATAAATGAAATATTAAAAATTTGATAATCGGTCGGTTTGTTGAAATTAATTAATTACCCTTACTTAATTGTTCTAATTCTAATTATGGGGTCGTTCAATTCTAATTCTAATTGATATTGAACTCAACTTCCTCTATTACTTCACCAATTTCAATTCTATTTTATATCGAATTCTAGATCACTATAATTTATATTTAAATTCAACTTCTTCTACCAATTTAAATTTTAGTTCATATTGAGTTCTATATCATTCTAATTTATTATTTCGGGCTAAATTAAATTTAAACATACTAAATATAATTCTTAAAATTTGGCTGATATATAATGTTACTCGGGTTAAGATAAAATAATAATATTATCAATCATCCTAAAAATATTATACCAATGAACTTGGATAAATAAAATAATATATTTTATTTATCCGGGTTAAAAAAATACATTATACAATTGATTCAGACTAACACAAAACTGAAATAAAAATACAATTCGACTAGCAAAAAAAACATATATACTAATTATTCAGTCTAAAACAAAATTATCTTAACGATCCAGAATTTAAAATAAATAAAATTAAATTAAAAATAATTAGTTTGATATGGTCGGTGTATTGGGCATGGGGTTAAAATAAAATAATGTAAATCACTGATATGGAATAAATCAAATTAATACTAGACTAAGTATAATTTGTATCCTATTCATGTGAATTAAAAATCAAATTTTATTCAAAACATAATTTTTTTAAATACACTTAAAATTATTAATAAAACTATATCGTTCAATAGGTAATATTTCATTTTTCAAAGTTAATCGATTAAGTAAACACCATGCTAAAATAATAGTTTTTTTATGATACCAACATAATGGAGACATTATATTTTTACCCTCAATAAAATAATAATTTCATTATAATAATATTTCCCCTTACTAATGTTATCACTTTAAATAAGTTTAAATATTTTAAAAAGTTATGAACATATATGTTTACTCATATAATATCATGAAATTATATCATTTAAAATTTTAAATGAACAAAATTAAGAATTGAATTCAAATTATTTTTTTAAAATTATGTAATATTAAAAAAAATATGTGCAGTCCGTGCATCACACAAGTTTTAAACTAGTATTTATTAAAACTCAGAAACTTGGATATGTATCTGCTCACTTTGGGCCTCTTTGGCTGCCAGGAATAAGTAACTTATTGACTTATAAGTCTGTAAGTACTTATCGACGAGTGTTTGTTGCCCAATTTATAAGTTGTAAATTTAACTTATAAGCTGATAATTTGAATTTTAATAACGACGTACTTTTTCTCAACTTTTTTTGAATTTTCGCTTTTTATAAATTTTAGTTTTAAAATATATGTTTTGAAATGTTAATCTAATTTAAAATTCACGAATTAAGATTATAAAATTCAAAAATTAATTATTTTTGTTTATTTAAGTAAAAAAAATTCTGACTTATAACTAAAATTATCCAAACACTTATACACCTTATAAGTATTTATCTACTTACCATTTATAAGTCAATTATTCATTTTAAGTTATAAGTTACTTATTTTAAATTTTCTAAACATGCACTTTATCAAATTAGTAACCAACTATTATAAAACGTTACATTAAAGCCTTATGTTAAGGTGTTAAGTCAAGTTTTAGAGTAAGATCGGCCAACTAAATCTAACATTTTAACGGTAAAAAAGTACCTATACTTTAATTTTCCAGCTAAATAATTTTCTAAAAATCAATATACGTTGCATACTCCTGATACATGAATAGTATACAAATTGATTGAACTGAAATAATGAGACATCTGCATCAAGAACAAGCAAAACAAAATAAAAAAAATTGCCCCGCTTTCGTAATTTCTTGGATGGCCCGTTTACGAAGGAATTTGGTATCAACAAGGTTTGAGGTTCGTCGTCGGAATCAAGATTTATGATGGTGGTTTTTTTCCAGAAAAGTGAGCGGAGTGTAATAATTGTGATAAATTGAGGGCTGAAATTGACTAGGATTAGTGGTGACTCCTTTTTAAAATGTGCCTACGTACCCTTTATATAGGGATCAAGCCTGACGTAGTTCTCGGGGAACAAGAAATCTAATGGGCTTAGACTTCTCATTCTTAGGCCCGGTAGAAGTCCCTCCAGGATCCATCTTCCGCTATTTTTAGGAATGTCCAACTATGAGGCCCAACCGCGAAGGCCCAAGGCTCGTCCGTAATCGTAGGACTTCACGGATAATGCATCTCCCTGCGCAAGGATAACACTTCGCTACAACTATCTCCCTTGATTTACGAACGCGGGTATAGCCACGGTTCATCCCAAATTCCGGACGCGTTCCTGTCCCCCTGTTAGGGCGAAAACACGCGCTAATATTCACGCAAGTATACGCGTTCACAAGTAATATAGAATACTTTCTAGTTCGTTCCCACAGAGACTCAGACTAATTATTGTTTAATTAAACTCACGCACCAATGTATGATTACTTCTCAATGTTAAGACACTAACACTTAGAATTGTTGACTAAATATTAACTACAATTAATTACTTAATTAATCACTTAATTAACACTTCAAATTAACAATATTAAAACACTCATGAGATCACAACTTCATTACTACTTCCTCCAATAGTTATTGTTATTACCTTTAGCATGTGACAGTGATAATATTAATCGAATAACACGAAACTGATAAAAGCCAACTTTCATTGTACTAATACCATTCTACCAAGCATACACAATTAAGATAGAAGTTGAATAGGCATCAATTATGTTGAGTTCCTATATGTCTACAGAAATTGACAACACAACGATTTAAGCACAAGTTATTCCTTTTGATTACACAGGGCGAATAAAACTGTTAGAGTTACCCACTATCATGCACACCATACATGAACCTATGCTAACATGGCAAGTTCTAAATCTCAAGATCCACCGTCGCTTCAGAAGAGATTAACACCCTATCTTATATGTTCGCGACGCACATAAGACAAATACGCACAACCAATACTAGATATCATACAATCATCACACACTAAAGTATTAAACAATTACCTAAAGAATTCCATAGTAAATCCGTTGCAACCCCATGATCACGATTAGCCCATAATAGCACTTATCGTCATCATGGGTTCATATGAAATCATGATAAACAAACACAAGAAAATAATAACTAAACTAATTATATTAAATCAGAGTATGTCACAAGAGTAAATAGGTTCGAAGTAAGAAAACTAGCATCCAACGTTACAACGAAACAAGAATCACAAGAAAATATGCTTCCTTTTCGTTGCTGTGTGCTAAAACGGTCTTCTTCCTTATCTCCTTCGCTCCTTGCTTAATACCACGATCCAACCTCGTGAAAAACGTCTCTAAATCTACTTATATACTAGTCCCATAAAACTCAGATTACATAGAAGTTGGAAGCCAAACAGAAGTAGAAGTCTAAAAATAATTATTTAATTTCCCGACCCTGCGCGGCCGCTCAGCTATCAGCTTTCTGCGCGGCCGCTCAGCATAGCTGAGCGGGCGCTCAGCATAGCTGAGCGGGCGCTCAGGACCCTACTGGAAAATTCCTGAGTTTGCTCCGTTTCTTCGCCGTAATCTGCCCCTTTCTTTCCTCTCGCAATGGTGAACACATGCCAAGGCTTATTCTTGATGATTACTCCTCCGAAATGCAACTAATACCCTGAAATGCATAAACACTAGAAAAACGCATCAAATACACAAAATACTTGATTTCAAGGCACCAATTTAAGGCATTTTAAGATGTTCTAAGTGGTATAAAATGCCACTTATCACCCCCGAATGAGGATAACCCACTAGATAACAGGACAGGTGATCCCAAGCTCTTGGGTGCAAAGTGGAGAATGACTCCAAAGTTCTCCAACGAGGACACCCATTGAATGCAAGAACAGAGCTCCCAAAGCACACATCAATATTAAACCCCGCATCCCCAACGAGGACACCCGTTGAATATAGGAGGAGGCCTTCAATCATCAGGCATACCCATGGAGGCCTTCAAACTTTTCACGGACATCCCCCTCCTTGACCGACTCAAGGAGGGAATTCTTCAAAGAATACCTACAACAAATATGTTAGTGAAAACAATCTTCATTGCTCTCTCCATGTTTACCTTGTCCTGAGGTTATTCTTGTTTTCCTTGTCCCAGGTGAGGACAAGCTCAATGCGTCGTCCTGAGCGAGGACAAGCCCTTTTGCCTTGTCTTGAGCGAGGACAAGCCCGTTGCATCATTCTGAGCGAGGACAAGCACTTTTGCCTTGTCCGGAGCGAGGACAAGCCTGGAGCGAGGACAAGCCCAGAGCGAGGACAAGCCCTTTTTCTCGTCCTGGGCGAGGACAAACTCGGAGAAAGGACAAGCCCGGAGCGAGGATGAGCCCTCTGCCTTCTCCTGAGCGAGGACAAGTCCGGAGCGTGGACAAGCCTTTTGCCTTATCCTAAGCGAGGACAAGTCTGGAGCGAAGACAAGCCCGAAGCGAGGACAAGTCCTTTGCCTTTTCTTGAGCGAGGACAAGCCCGGAGCGAGGAAAAACCCTTTGCCTTGTCTTTAGCAAGGATAAGTTCAGAGCGAGGACAAGCGCTTTGACTTGTCTTGAGCGAGGACAAGCCCGGAGCGAGGACAAGCCCTTTGCCTTGTCTTGAGCGAGGACAAGCTCGGAGCAAGGATGAGCCCGGAGCGAGGACAAGCCCTCTGCCTTGTCCTGAGCGAGGACAAGCCCGAAACGAGGATAAGTTCGGAGCGAGGACAAGCTCTTTGCCTTGTCCTGAGTGAGGACAAGCCTGGAGCGAGGACAAGTCTGTTCATCCAAGCAAGCCATGTAGTGCATTCCACTTGTCTAGGGCGCGCCCTACCCCTAAGACGCGTCCACTTCTGTTGCGTTGTAGCTTAAACCCAAATATAGTCCATATCTTGCATTTTATTAAATGAGGGCGCGTCCTAATCCTTCATCCTTTTGCCCCAATTTGCAATTGACCCGTTCTTGACCCAAAATATTTCATTACCAAATTTTGGCTATAACAACTACCCCCGAATTCCATATGAAGTTGAAAACAAAATCAGAATTCTAATATCTAAATCCAAGTAAAAATTTGTGTCATCCTTCAGTCTCATAAGTGTACATCCTCCACATCTTCCTCTATGAAGGCGCGTTCTCAACCAAGAGAGGTTTACCACTTATGCACCACACCTCTAATCTTACATGAGTTAACTCGGCATAAGAAACAAGAGATTTTATACAAAAGTGTGCACCTCTCACAAGGCATTTCGTACTTCAAAGTGTAATCTTATGAAAATATTATGGGGATTATCCTCAGGTATTTCATCCAATAATAGCCTTTTTTGCGCACACCTAAAATCATTGACGGGTCCTCAATCAAAAATTCCATTAATGAAATAAGCACAATAATAAGCATACTAGGCATTCTCCTGAGAACAACATTATAGAAGAGTGCGCTTTGAGGGGGAAGAATGACCAGAATATAAGGCTACCTCTTTGATCTTATAACGAGGTATCTTCTCGAAGGGATCTTCTCAAAGTCAATTGTATCTTCGAATTTGGTCATTTCCTTGATTTTGAGGAAAATACGTATATCTTACGCTCGGGGCACTATGTGATGCCACAAAAACAATTATAGGCATCTTACCCTCCCGAGTGTGCATCCTCAGTAAAATAAGCATCTATTTGGACAAGGTATTTATCCTTGAGAACACGTCCTTTATAAGATGAGCGACTTACCTCGACAAGGGAAATAATCCTTGGAGGGCACATCTTCCTTATGAGGAGTAAGTGACCTTTACAAGGGTTTTTATTCTTGGAGGGCGCGTCCTCACAACGAGGAGCGTCCACCTCGACAAGGTCTCCATCTTGGAGGGTGCGTCCTCTCTAAGAGGAGCTTCTACCTGGACAAAGGTTTTCATCCTTGGAGGGCGCATCTCTCTTAGAGGAGTGACTTACCTCGATAAAGAGTTTTCATCCTTGGAGAGCGCATCCTCACAACGAGGAGCATCTGCCTCGACAAGATCTCCATCCTTGGAGGGAACATCCTCTCTAAGAGGATCTTCTACATCGACAAGGATCTTCATCCTTGCAGAGCGCATCCTCTATAAGAGTAGTGAGTTATCTCGACAAGGGTTTTCATCCTTGTAGGGCGCGTCTCTCTAAGAGGAGCGTCTGCTTCGACAAGGTCTCCATCCTTGGAGGCGCATCCTCTCTAAGAGGAGCTTCTACCTCGACAAGTATCTTCATCCTTGAAGGGCGCATCCCTCTAAGAGGAGTATCTTACCTCGATAAAAGGGTTTTCATCCTTGGAGGACGCGTCCTCACAACGAGGAGCGTCTGCCTCGATAAGGTCTTCATCCTTGGAGGGTGCGTCCTCTCTAAGAGGAGCTTCTACCTCGACAAGAATCTTCATCCTTGCAGGGCGCGTCATCTCTAAGAGGAGTGTCTTACCTCAACAAAGGGTTTTCATCCTTGGAGGGCGCGTCCTCACAACGAGGAGCGTCTGCGTCGAAAAGGTCTCCATCCTTGCAGGGCGCGTCTTCTCTAAGATGAGCTTCTACCTCGACAAGGATCTTCATCCATGCAGGGCGCGTCCTCTTTAAGAGGAGCGAGTTACATCGACAAGGGTTTTCATCCTTGGAGGGCGCGTCTCTCTAAGAGGAGCGTCTACCTTGACAAGGTCTCCATCCTTGGAGGGCGCGTCCTCTCTAAGAGGAGCTTCTACCTCGACAAAGGTTTTCATCCTTGGAGGGCGCGTCTCTCTAAGAGGAGTGACTTACCTCGATAAGGATTTTCTACAAAACCTTCATGTATCATAACCAAACCAATATTTTTGGAAGGTTTCTAGAGCCTCTTCAACAAAATTTCATAAAATATCTCTAATGTCAATATTTTGGAGGAATTCTTGAATCTAGATCAAACTCAAAATCCTAAAGATCTTTGATCATCTATGAATGTTATTCTTTCTGAGACTTATAACTCTACTTCTGCTAAATTAGTTAACAAGAAGAAAGTACCCAACACTGCTTGGGTTGCTAAACACACTTAAAACTCAATTTGTACAGGGCAAAATGAAGAAGGTCATATGGATCATAGATAGTGGATGCTTCAGGTATATAACAGGTGATAAGGCCCTGCTATCACAATTTGAGGAGAAGGCTGACCCTTTAGTGACCTTTGGAGACAATATCAAAGGATTCACAATGGGATATGGCAAGATTGTTTCTGGAAATATTGTCATTGATGATGTAGCATTGGTAGCTGGTCTTGAAGTAAATCTTCTCAGTGTCAGCCAGTTTGCAGACAAAGGTTTTAAAGTTCTATTTGACAAAGAAGAATGTATTTTCATCAGCAAGAAAACCAATGAAGTTGCTCTGAAAGGAGCAAGGAAAGGAAGCTTGTTTGTTGCAGATTTGGACTCAACAAATGAGGATGGAATTTTTTGCTTCTACACCAAGGCATCCATAGAACAAAGCAAGTTATGGCATAAGAAATTCTCACATCTAAACTATAAGGCAATCAACACTCTGGTCAAGAAAGTGTTGGTGAGAGATATGCCAAAATTAGAGTTTGCTCAAATTGAAGTCTATGAAGCCTTTCAGAAAGGAAAAATGAAAAGATCAAGTCACAAGTCAAAAACTGTGAATTCCATAAGTGCACCATTGCAACTTATTCACATGGACTTGTTTGGGCCAATAAATGTCTTATCAATTTCAAGGAACAAATATGCACTTGTGATGGTGGATGACTACTCAAGATACACATGGGTAGAATTTAGGCATTCTAAAGATGAGACTCCGCACATCATTATTGAGCACATAAAGAAGATAGAGAAACATGCTGAAGATCAAAACTGTGTTAAGAGATTGAGAAGTGATAATGGAACAGAATTCAGAAATGTAACATTGAGTGAATTTTACAAAAACAAAGGCATTGTTCAAGAGTTTTCTGCTGCTAGAACACCTCAACAAAATGGGGTAGTTGAGAGAAAGAACAGAACATTAGTAGAAGTTACAAGAACAATGCTGCAAGATGCCAATCTGCCAACTAGTTTTTGAGAGGAAGCTGTAAATACTGCATGCTACACTCAAAACAGATATCTCATTAACAAGATTCATAGAAAATCACCTTACTCAATCATGTCTAAGAGAAAGCCTATTATAAAGCATCTTCATGTGTTTGGAAGCAAGTGTTACATTTTAAAAGACAACTCTGAATATGTGAGAAAATTTGACTCAAAGGTTTTTGAAGCAATTTTTCTGGGATATTCATTGGAGAGAACTGCCTACAAGGTCTATGTAATTGATTAAAAGAAAATCATGGAGAGCACATATGTGACTTTTGATGATTACAAGTGTCCAGGCTTGGAATGCCTTGATGATAATGAAGCTGAAGCCCTTGCATTTGAAAATCTCAACATTAACAGTGATTCTGATGAAGAGGATGAAGGAAATGCACAACAGATAATGAATGAAGAGACTACTGAACAGGAAAATCATGAAAATAGAAGTTCATCTCATACACCTGAATTTGATAACACAAACTCAGGGGGAGAAAGAGAAGAAAGATCTACTAGTCATACCAATAATGAAGAAAATGATGAAGGCACCAGTCAACAAACTCACACCAGAAAATGGGTTAGGAGTCACAATTCAAATGCAATGATTGGTGATCCCAATGATGGTGTAAGGATTAGAAGTGCTACTGCTAATGAGTGCCTACATGCATGCTTTCACAAGTAGAGCTTAAGAAAACTGAAGAAGCTCTAATGGATCCTGATTGGATATCTGCCATGCAAGAAGAGCTTAATAAGTTTGAAAGAAACAAAGTTTGGGAGTTAGTTCCTGCACCCAAGAACATAAGTGTAATTAGAACAAAATGGGTGTTCAGAAACAAGATGGATGAAAATGGTATAGTTACCAGAAATAAGGAAAGGTTGGTTGCAAAAGGCTACTCATAGGAAGAAGAAATTGATTATGATGAAACTTTTGCTCCAGTTACAAGACTTGAAGCAATAAGGATTTTTCTAGCATTTGCTGCACATTCAAACTTCAAAGTGTATCAAATGGATTTCAAGAGTGCCTTCTTATATGGGGAGTTGGAAGAAGAAGTTTATGTGCAACAGCCACCTGGCTTTGAAGATCCAGAATTTCCAGATTTTGTATACAAACTACTCAAGGCTCTATATGGACTAAAGCACGCACCTAGAGCTTGGTATTGCACACTGACAAATTTCTACTTAAACATGGTTTCACTAGAGGAACAATAGACAAGACACTCTTCTACAAGCTTCATGGTGGTGATATGATCTTAGTTCAGATTTACATGGATGATATCATCGTTGGTTCTACTAATGAAAAGCTCTGTCAAAGATTCTCTTAGCTTATGCAGAGTGAATATGAAATGAGTATGATGGGGGAATTAAGTTACTTTCTTGACTTCAAGTCAGTCAAAGAAGTGATGGAATCTTCATCAGTCAAACTAAGTATGTTAAAGATTTATTGAAAAAGTTTGGCATGGTTGATTGTTCACATGCATCTACACCTATGTCTACAGTAACAAAGTTGGATGAAGATAAAAAGGGCAAGAGTGTAGATATTACAAGCTACGGAGGAATGATTGAATCATTGTTTTACTTAATTACAGATAGACCAGACATCATATTTGCTACATGTCTGTGTGCAAGATTTCAAGCCAATCCAAAACAATCACATTTGATGGTTGTGAAGAGGATTTTCAGATACTTGAAGGGGACTCCAAACTTGGGATTATGGTATCCTAAGTAAACTGGTTTTGAAGCTGTTTGATACACAGATGCATATTTTGCTGGATACAGGGTTGACAGAAAGATTACTAGTGGAAGCTGTCAGTTTCTTGGACAAAGACTTGTATCCTGGTATAGCAAAAAACAATAATCCGTGTCAACTTCCACAGCTGAAGCAAAATACATAGCTGCTGGAAGTTGTTGTGCTCAAGTGCTTTGGATTAGAAATCAGCTAATGGATTATGGCCTAGTGTTACACAAAATTCCAATCATGTGTGACAATACTAGTGCTATATATATTGTGGCTAATCCAGTTAATCACTCGAGAACAAAGCACATTGATGTAAGGTACCATTTTATTAGAGAACATGTTGCAAATGGTAGCCTTGAGCTCATTTTTATTCCAACAGAAAAACAATTAGCTGACATTTTTACTAAACCTTTGGATGATGCAACTTTCACTAGACTTGTAGGTGAAATTGGAATGCTTAATTCTTCATCATAAGGCAAGAACTCAGCTAATGTTTTGCAGCAGATCAATCTCTAGTAAATCAAAATTAATTTGATTTAATTAGAAATTAATTGGAATATGAATTATAAATATTTCAGAAATCTCTGCATATTTATTTTTCAAAATTCAAAATTCAGCTTGGAATTTTTCAAACTCTAAGAAAACTATCTAATTGTTGATTTACATTTTCAATATGTAAAATTAACACAAGGCACAATCAAAGTAATCAAAAGTATATAGAGAACTGAGTTCTCGATAAGTCTAACTGACTTATCGACAAGTCATTTTAAGACTTTTCAAGTGAGTTCTCGATAAGTCAATTTACTGACTTCTCGAGTGACTTATCGATAAGCTTTATTATGACTTATCGATAAGTCATTGTAGAGTTTTCTATAAGTGTTAACTCACAGAGTTCTCTACAAGTATCATTTTAGATTATAAATAACTCAGAACTGAAATAATTTAATTCAATAAATTATTTTGGTAAAATACTTTTGGCAAAATTATTCTGATTTTATTTTAATTTATTCAAATAAAAATTGGAAATAATTCAGTCCATTTTGGACAAACTGGGTATTTATTTAACATCTCGATAAGCTTATTTTTAGTTCTCTACAAGAATAAAACAAAATGAATTATCGATATGTTCTTCACTTTTCAAAATAACTTATCGATAGACAAACTCCAAACGTCTATTTTTGAGTTCTCGACAAGTCATTTACTTTTACTATAGATACCCAGACATCTCGATACACATATACTTACGCCTTCGAGAACTCTAAGTGACCTAGCCTTTTCAATTCCAAACCGATTTCTCTCTCGTTTCAAACCCCTTCTCATAAATTTTTCTTACCCATTCAATCTTACTCAACAACAATGGCCCTCAACAATGTTAGAATTGTAATCCTAGAGAAAGGAACCAACTATATTGCTTTCACTGATGCTAACCAAGCCCCTGACAGTTTCAAGGGGTTTGTGAAATTTTTGTCTAAATCCTATCTTGCAGGTGCTTTAACAGCTAACCCAGTCCTATAGTTGGATGTTGTGCATGAATTCTAGACAACAACAATGGTGAAAACTGTTATGATTGACAACTCTGTGTCCTTGGTGGTGACATGCTCAATTGGAGGCCAATATATAGAGTTCAATGAGCAAGATATGAATGCATATTTGGGTCTTCCAACTGCAAATCTAGTGGAGGTGCCAACCCAGGATGAACTAGCTGAGTCTATGGACTTCATCAACTATGGTGGAAGAATCAACTTGGAAAGTTTGAACAGAACAAACCTAAGGAAGGAGTGGTCCTTTGTATTTGATTCTGTAGTAAGGGCCTTCACATGCAGGAAGACAGGATTTGACAACATCTCAAGTGTGGTGCAGAAGCTGGTGTTCTCAATAGCCCACAACAGACACGTGAATGTTGGTCTGTTAATCCTGAAAGAACTTGCAACCAGGCTGACCATGCCCCAATCTGTTAGAGGTAAGGAAATTTTATTTCCTAGATTTGTTATGTTTACTTTAAATCATAAAGTATCAGACATACATTTGTTAAATGGTATAGACAACACTAAAATAGGCAATTGTAAGCAAGTGTCCAAAATTATAGTTGGTTCACTTACCACAAAGAATAAGGTAAATGTGAGTCTGAAAATCACTCCATTCATAATGGAGAGGTTTAAGACTTACCCTTACCCTATGCCTGATATGAGATCAAATGCTCAAACTAGTAAAGTTAAAGTCCCTGAACCTGTAGAAGTTCAAATATAGGAAAACCAACTGGGGCCTTCCCAAGCTGAGACCACTTCTTCAAAACAAATAGCAGCTAGGAAACCAACCACTTCATCCTCTCAAAAGGATGAAGTGAGTAAAAAGAAGAGAAATGAGATAACCCTCACTGTAATAAATGAGAGTGGTGAGGAACAAACACCAACTGAGTCACCCTTGGTTAGAGAAAAAAGAAGGCTAAGAAAACTGAGTTGACCACTCAAGCCACCTATATATCCTCCCAAAAGGATGTAGTTGTACAAATGGGAACAAAAAAGATTCTAGAGACATCCTCTCAACAAGATGTTTCTATTGAAAAGAGCATTCTCCCCAATGCATCTTGTAAAGAGTCTGCACAGCCAACACTTGAACAAATCCTAGTGTATGGTAGGAGAAATAAGGATGGCACACACAAGGAGATCACATCCCTTGAAGCTCCCCCATCCATTTAGGGGGAGTTGCCAACACTCAGTCCCGAGCTTCAAAATCTTATATCTTATATTTCTTCTTCCTATACTGAATCACTTGAATCAAATCCTCAAGTGTTGCCCCTTTCAAGTGACTTGGTTCAAGAAATCTTGCTCATCACCCAGACACCAAATTCAGATGGTGAGAGGCTACTAGCTAGGGTAGACCTTGATGACACCATCACAAACACAAGGATTTCATCAGTTTTCACTGAAGACCCCGTGATAAACACAAATGCACCTTCATGTGCAAATTAGTCTTCATAGACTGTTAAGTTTGAGGGTAGTACTCCTGAGGGGGAGCTATCTAAATCCTCTCCAATTCAATTGGAGGTTCCTATTCCAAGAACAACTCCCCTCACAACCCTAGCAGAAATTGCATTAGCAATTGATGCTAGGAGTACAATTTCCAATAATCCTGTCATATAGGAGGCAAGTATAGCACATTTAAGTGACAGTGTGGTGCAAGATATACAAGGGTTTGAGGCTGTTGCAAATGACAGTAGCACAGTCAAATCCCCTCCAATTCAAATGGAGGTTCCCACAACTGGTGAGGAACAACACCTTGTCACAACCATAGTGCAAACTGTGAGTTTAACTGTGACTCTTGTCACAGGTGTTCCTAGCTCCTCACAAATCCAAACAACTGAACCCTCATCTTCTCAACCACCTCATCTAGTCTCCAACTGGCTACAAGAAGCTGCACCTCAATCTAATTTTAAAGATTTCAGGGTTGATCAGTTAGCAGGACTTGCACAGATCTCTCAACAACTCTTAACCTCAGATAAGTCTAACCAGGATTACCAAGCCATAATGCTCTCATATCAAATAGATGTCCAAGAGCAACAAGATAAAATTGTTAATGAAGCTGAACAGGATGGCAACTGTGACACTTGGCTGGACAAGGACTACAATCTGGATATGGAGGGTATTTTAACTAAATTCAGGGAAGATTATCTAACTATTTTGGGGAGCAATGCTAAAGCCTTAACTACTGCTGAAGTTTATGATGCAATCAATGAAGTTTCCAAAGCCCAACTCAAAGCTTTCCATCTCTTTGGAAAAGCTCTAGAACTCAGGTTGATTGGTCATGAAGATAGGGTAAGGAAACTGCTAAATGAGAAGAAGGATGAGATTATACCTTCTCAAGTCAAGATCACGTCAAAGTTTTAACACTTTGCTGACCAAATGAAAAGACTAGATCTGACTACTATGGAAAAAAGATGTCAAAAATCTCAGACAATCTTTTATTGCTCTTCATGAAGTGGTTCAACAACAAATCACAAGTTCAAATGACACAAAGCTCAAGTTGACCCAGCTTCACCAGAGCAGAATTGAGCCCTCTACACTACTCATGGAGGGTATCAAATAGGCTGTGACAGACACCTTTGGACCCTCTATGTAACACCCCCAAATCCGGGGTCGGGGATCCGGGTTGTCACGAGTTCCATTTCCCTTAACAACACCCAATCTTAATAAATAATCAACTACTATGTACTGTGACCCCACAATAAACACACACACCACAAGTTATAGTCTCAGAGATGAATATCCAAAAATAATCACAAGTCGTTTTATTCCACAATTATATGCCAATACACCTTAAACAGGTTTCTGAATAAATTTACATTTCTTTGCCATTATTACAATTCATAAATATACATAATCTGATACATCAAAAGTTGAAAGCCTAGCCTATTGGTAGTTCCTACCTCAGCTATGGCGGCATCAGTGCTTCTAGAAAACTGCGGAACGTCTCCTAACCTCTTGCGAATCGGGAGCTTGGTCCGGTTCATCTTGTCTATCTGATGTTGTGTGATGAAAGAAGAAAGCAAGGGTGAGCAGCAAGCCCACCAAAATAATATGTATAATGATTAACAATATATGAGCCTTCTCATAGTACTCATGAAAGTCTTGGTCAAAAGAAATGAACCAAGTTGATATCTTAATGTGATGAAGTCGCAAAATATTCAGTATATATATATACATATATACTTTTCAAAATATTGGAAGTCCTCTTCCATGCATAATATACACAAAGTCCTAGTGTATAACTGTATAAAAAAATATCGTTGCAAGGTGATCTCATATATCTAACCTTGTCTCAACGTTTTTCTGAAAATCTTTGTCATTCATAAGACAATTATTAATTAGATATAATTTTAAAAGATGAAGTTACAAGATACCCCAATATACTTATATCTTTCCCAAATACTACTTGAACTACCACCGTTCAAGTTATAATTAGCTTCAAAAGTTCATCACATAGATGAGACTATAAGGCAAGATTTGAATAGATTAAATCTTTAAAATATTATCAAAATAAAATGAAGTTACGAGATACTTCATTTGATGTAAACATCATTTTGAAAACTTGACCCTGCCAACACTCAACAATCGCCCAACCGTAGCCTTTCTATCGAAGTGCTCTGGGTAGTGTTGCAGAAATTATCCAATTGGATGATGAACTCATTACGGGAGTTTGCCGCGCCAGGAAGACCACTTACGATGATCAGTCGTAGTAGTACAACCCCACCATTTTCTACATGTAGAGGAGAACCTGTCGGATTTACTTGTCAACCGAACACTGAACTCCTAAGGAATGGACCGCCTTAGCGGAACTTCCAGGCCATTTGGGCCAATATAATAAGGCTGGGCCGGCGCTACTCGGCCACTTACGCCACTCCTAGTTCAGATGAAATCCATGACTCTGAAACGTAAAGCTCGTCCCCACTTTCCCCAAGTAGAAACTTGTTGATACGGCTTCACCAAGAAGTCGTATCTACTTGGAAAGGAGAACTCACCGATATTTCCCAGGCGATGCCTGTTAATGGATTAACTTGTTCCAAGAATTTTACTTCCCGAGTGTTGGGTAAGTAATCGATTCATTTAACAAAACAGCAACCTTGTTGCGAATATAAAACACACCACAGAGCCGGATCCCTCAGGTTTTGAGCGAGTATTTAAATCCCCTTCGAAAGGAGGATCTTAAATATAAAAATGAGTTTTGGGATCCGCTCTAACTTTTAAAAATCCTTTTGAAGACTCGCAAAACATTTTTAAGAATGTTTGGAGTGATGCTGATTTAACAAAATAAATCAGTCCCAATATATTAGAAAATATCTGAATATTATTATTTAAATAATATTTCCATAAAGAATAATCTTTATAAAAATAATTGAAGTAGAAGTTTTGAAATTTATACTTGAAATGAATATTAAATAACCAAAGATATACCTATACGAAAGTACTATCTTTATTTGAATAATCAAAAGTGAGTTTGATTATCGACACCTTATTCTTTAATAAAATAAAGAATATATCTCAGCAAATAATCGGAGTCATAGATCCTCAAATGAATATTCAAATAATATTCAATAAATAAAATAAGCTGAGTCATAAGCCCTCGAATAATATTCGAAATAATATTCAATAATAAAATAAAGTTAAAGTTATCGAATAAACCTTATTCGATTAATAGTTTTGAAAACTATGACCATATATATATATATATAAGTATATATATATATATTTATATTTATATCCATATATATAAAATCTACTCGGGATCCTCGACTCCCGGTTTTAGAAAATATTTCCACCTTTGGGTCCCTATACTAAGGGTATATGCAAATTACCGCTATCCTCTAGCATAGGTATTATCAACAATTATATATGGAAAGAATACGAAACAGGCATGCATATATATTCCATATCAGCATGCTTCAATATATCGCAAAATTTGCTAATTAACCAACATGCATCTATCACAAGATAATGCATATACATATATACATCACAACAACAGTATAACGGGTAGAAAACTTGCCTGAGCGACTGGGGGTTACGAATGGCTCGGGACGAGTCTGGTAACCTATAAACAACAAGTTGGAATTAAACCAAAGTCACTTGTAAATCAATACTCTAACCAACTCAGACTCTAACGCTCGTTTTGCGCTTACTGATTCTCTTAAGTCACTCGAGTACCCTCGGCTCCACCATTTTTAATAATTTAACCTTTACGAGTTTTAAGGCAATTCCTTCGCGAGTGTCTTACCAACTGCCTAACACTCTTACCATAATTGTTTCATACATTAATTAACCCTTTTTGGTCTTTAACCTATGTTTCAAAGTAAGGTGAGGGGAAAAGTTTCGTTCGCGAAACGCCGTTACTTGAAACGGTCGTTTCTCCTAAACCGTGCATCGGAATCGAACGAACTACATATCAAAACGAAGCTCGTAATATGAACTATCTAAACATGGCAATGGTCAAAATCTATCAGGGGGTTATCGGGTCCTAATGTTATGCACAAAAACAGTCTAAAGAAAATCGGACGTTACGACGGCTATGTTTACGCGTTTTCCCAATTTTAAACCATTCAAAACCAACCACAAATCAACCCCAAATCAATCATACAACCAATATCCCTCCAAACTACATCATAAAAGCCCCAACAAATCCACATTAACCATTTATACTTATTCCCCACATGAACTAAAAGCTTTACTTAGGTTCTTTAACTAATTACCAAGATTTACAACTCCAACAATGCAACAAAACCAATTAATCTCTACAAACTCAACCAAACTTCAACCAATCAAGCATCATGCTTCACATATGCTATATCAAACACATTCAATCCTAATTACTCAAAACTAAAGCTAGGGTTTGTAGTTTATACCTTCCTTGGAGAGTGGAGAATCAAGAGAATGGCTTGGAATCACCCTTAAAGTCCTTATCCAAGCCTAATCTAAACAAAACTTCAAGAACACAAATTTTATTTCTTGAAAAACACTATTCACCATCTTCTTCCATGATTTATAGAAAATGATTGGCTTGGAATTAGAAGCTTAAACTTATAGGAAGTATGTAACTATCCATGGGGAAGCTTAGATAATTACCTTGCTAAATAGTAAGTGGTGGAGCTTGGATCTTCATTTTTTAAGAAATGGGCCGAGAGCATGAAGAAGAAGAAGAGAGATTTTTGTGTTTTGCCTTGTTTTGCTTTTGGTTGGTTGATTTTTGTTGTTTGATTTAGTCAATTACCTTGTTGCCCTTGAATTTGTGTGGTTCTCATTCAACCACACCTCCTTCCTTCCCATGTCATGCCTACATCACTTTGTGATATCATCACCCCTCCTTTGTCCTCTTTCTATTGGTTGGATGACATCATCCCCACTAATCCCTTTGATTAGCTTTTAATTGTTTGCCTAATGACCGCTGATCTGTTATACGGTTCGCTTAACTTTCGTTTTCGTTTATCGTTAGAGGGATCATACCCGGGATCTTATCACTTAGGTTCCCTTAACCTATCTCAATACATTATATTCCTTTTTATGATCATCTCATTTAATCCTTTAATTTAAATCCTTTTTATCCTGTTACCTTTTTCTCAATTCTTTCCGTATCTAGTGGATTTCCGGGAAAAATCAAAGTGTTCGGAAATTGGATTCTGACGATCTTTACATACACTTATATACCACATAGAGTACTAATAATATCCCATAAGATCAATAACAGAACCCCTACATAGTGTGGCATGAAAAGTTTTCTCATTCAGCAAAAACACTATTCATAAGGGTTTCAAAAATTTTCCAAAAATTGGGGTTATTACAGTCTCCCCTCCTTAAAAGGATTCCGTCCCGGAATCAGATAGAAAATGAATAGGGATACTTTCTTAGCATTACACTTTCTAACTCTCAAGTAAATTTTCCCACATTGTGGTTCTACCATCAAACTCTTACTAGTTTGATAACCCTTCTCTTAAGCACTCGTTCCTTCTTAATCTATACCCTTCCTGGTTGCTCCATATAGGTTACGTCTGGTTGCATGTCTATGTGCTCCTATGCCCCTATTTATCTGGCATCCGAATTACACTTTCTTAACATTGATACGTGAAACACGTTATGACTTGCTACATGTTCTGGGGTAAGGCTAGCTCATATGCTAACTTCCTAATACTTCTTAATATATCCAAGGGTCCAACAATTGGTGGACTTAGCTTTCCTTTCTTTCTGAATCTCATTAATTCTTTTCAAGGGAATACTTTTAACAATACAAGGTTGCCTCCTTCCTATTCTTTGTCCTTTCGTGTCAAATCGACATACTTCTTATGTCCCTCCTGGCTACTACCAGTCGTCCTCTGATTAGATCTATTATATCCGTGGTCCTTTGGACTACTGCGGGTCCGAGCATCTTGCGCTCTACAATTTTATCGTAACATAAGGGAGATCGACATTGTCTTCCCTCAAGGATCTCATAAGGCGATACCTCAATACTGACATATGATCTATTGTCGTAAGATAACTTAATCCGCGTTAAGTGATCATTCCAAATTCTTTCAACTCTATTACACAGACTCTCATCATAGCTTCTAATCATTATAGCTTTTGCTTCTCAATACCCATTCTTTTCCAGTTCGTAATCGCTACTACCTTCCGTTCCTAATATTATACTGGTTATACTTTTGCTCGTTAGCGTTCTATAACCTTTTAATAACCACGTCAACCTTAGTATCACGAATGTGTTCCCATTCCGCATACTACCACCACTTTATTACTCCTTTTGCAGTTGTTTCTATTTTCCAAAATTTGATCAATCAAATAGAAGTAAAGGAATTTGTTGAGAGATCACTATGATCATGAACACTTGTTATATCGCATAGTTAGTACAGAAGGTGGCCAGCCTTTAGTACTTGACAAGCAATTAAACAATAGCTGGTATCCTACTCGGCTTCTATCACACAGATAGATAGTTATTCGGCAATACCTCCCCTTCTGGAAGGGTTGTTCTTCTCAGCTTACATGAAATGAAAAGAAGAGAAAAGAACGAATTGAAGAGAATTGTATATATGAAAAATATACTGCCACAAAATATCTGGCTTGGAACCTACCTCTGAACTATAGAGGTTTGTCATAGGAGAACAAAACATATGTATTTATATCAACATCAAGTATTATAGCATCGTATTTCCCATGCCTAAATATTTCTATTCCGTCCATCATTCTATGGACCCATGCTCTTAATCGAGCTTGTACACAATCACCTTTGAAACTCCCTCGACATCGAAAATCGAATCTGGGATCTCATTCTATACATCATCGTTACTAGAATTCTATGCTTGCACCGCAACCTTCCTCGTATAATAATACGACTCTCTATTGATAAGAAAGAATAATTATTCACTAGGTAGATACTCTACTTAATTAGTCTATCAATGATAACTTATACACTACCACGACCCGATTAGTGGTACTCAATCTTAACACCCATTCCAATACAACTCTCACGGTTGTATTCAGATCAATACTCGCAGAATCATTGCTGCCTTACTATGGTCCACCACTGACCTACTATAGTCATTCATTTTCCTTGAAGTCTTAATAGCTAACCATACGGAGTCCATACATATCGTATCGAATTCTTCTAAGGAGGTAACATAATCACCATTCATGATTCATGAAGAACACTCCTGATCCTGACATACATACATGACATGAAGCAATAAAATTGCAGAAGAGTTTCGCTCAAAGCAACGATAGCAGGTTAATACCATTCGTAATCATATGCCTTCAATAGAAGACTTAACTCAAAGGTTTGTTTAGTCCTTTTTGAAACATGGTCCTGGCTTATCTCAAGATAGAACCTTCTAAGATAGATAGCCCGTTCATGGCAATTACACGAATTAAACCTTTACCAACTACTATTACGGTCGGGTATTGCACAGTCATCAGAAGGAATGTCAATCTTCCAAACCATAATACAACCTTCACAGCTTTAACCATCATCACTATATTCTTTTGGCACAGGCGCCTATAATTATCCTCTTACCTTTTAAAGTGTCGGCCACCTCTTTGGCCTTTCCTGATAGTACAATTTCCTTACAGTCAATGTCATTTTAACCACCTCCAAATAATTTTCTACCTCATTTCAATCACAGCTTATGTGAAGTTGTTTTCCTTAACATCTGATGAGTAAAAAAAATCACCATTTTTTTTCCATAAGTTATTGCCTCAGTCTTTAGAGGTTAATCACTGTCATGACTGACTCTCAATTATACTTAGAGCATCTTCTATCTTAAGTCCTAATTGCCCTGAACAATTTCGACCATTACTGGTTCGACCCATACCTTCTCGTGGTTTAACACGTGCCTCACTTGGCATCAATATAATTACATCATATTTCCTTTATCAACATTTCTATTCTTGAAAATTTTGAATATTACCTTTCTCCTTGTAAAACCTCTAGGGTTATCCTTGAATCGTTCCTCCTGTATTCCTTAGATACAGGGCATATCAAAATACCATTTACTACTACTAGAACCATTGTCTATATACTTCTGAAAAATTTCTCCACTGATTCTTAAAGGTTGTTATTACCTTAATCCTTTCCAATTCATCCTGTCAAAACTCACACTGTCCCTATTAAGGGTGAAATGCCAACCTTTATGCATTCCCCTAGGATTCATTTTAAGTTACCGATGTTCTATTCTTAATTCCACCTTTAAAAAGGTACATTCATCCTTCCATGGATAAATCAAGTCATATATCCTTGATAGATTATCTTATTCATCATTCCCACCTCGATAGTCTATACCTAACTTCATAATAGCATCCTTATTCAAATTGAGGTCAATCCATATGGCCTCCAAAAGATAACAATGGTCATCCGCTTTTCTTTCCTGATTTGGTAATGATAACATGGATGTTCTGGAAGATATTGGTCATGTTCAACGTGAACCTCTTCTTAATAATTCCTTATTTACTTTTGTTGTTTATCTCAACAGTCATCTCAATGTTGGGATATCTCTCATACCTGGCGTCTCCCTTTCTGGGTATCGAGCCACCGGTCTTACATTTCACATTATTGAAGGTCACTTCCTTCATCCAATTTTTCCTGATTTCTTACTTTCTTGTCTCCTCAGTCTATCCGTGTCTCAATATTTATCCTTCGAACTATCTCAAGGTTTCCTCGAATCCTCCCAACTTAAAGGGGGTACAATATATGTATCTCTTATGCCTTCAACCATCAATTTTAACTCATGGCGGATCATCATCATCCTGAAGATTACATACTTTTCTATTTCTATTGCTATGAGTCTTTAGGGTTTCCTCATACCCAACTCCCTTATCATTCCTCAAACTTTATTGCCTTTATATTCCTTTCCACTTCAGTTTCTTTTTATTTTCCTTTCTCTTATCATTATTTCACAAACCAATCTCAATATAAGCATTGATTTCAAACATCCCGTCATTCTGGATTCGTGTCCTCAGAACGAATCTTGACAACTTTTACAACTTAGATTCATAATTTATCATACTTGTCTGCCTTTGTTCTGGCTCTAAAGCTTTTACACTATCTCCTTATCTTTGGGAATTACTTTCCCGAAAACAATTGACTGGACTTAAATCAGTTTATTATAATCTCTTGCTCCGTGCCTTTCTTGGTCTTTCACCAGCGGGTGGTCTCTCTCTTAGGAGGGTAAGTGACAAAAATAGTCCTTTTGAGATTCGTCAATCATTTAGAATCTCAAATGATTCCTATATTTCCTTTAGCCAGGCTCTTGCCTCGATTGGGTCAACCTGTTCCTTGGAACTCTGAGAGCTTAGAGACTTACAGGTCCTGAAAGAATTTCCTATCGCATTGTTTCCTCAAGGTGGTGGTTGGGGATAATAGTCTAAGTTCTGTCTAGACAGGTCCATGAATTGCCGTATAGGAGTACCGTCTCGGGTCTCCTTTCCTTACTCGACTTTCTATTTCCTTAGTATGAAATGTTTCATCCTACTCCCCATAATTGGGGTCATCTTTTAATTTAAAATCCTCATTTTCCACTCCGATATGTCATGGGTTCCTTCTATCTTGATGGCGACCTCCCTGACTATCACGTTCAGGGTTTGCTCTAAATCTTATTCCTCAAACTATGGCTCTCATCTAAGTTCTCATCCTTACGCTCTTGAACTTTCGGAACCCAAATTCTATAGGAATACCTCATTATTCCCTTATCATCTTTCTCGGTATTAATCTCATATTTATTTGTTGGCTCTCTGCCTTCATTCATCACTTTTACTGGCACAATATGTTCTTTTCCAATAATTCGGGCTGTATTGCTATCTCAAACAGCTTTTCGGTACCGGCTCCGGTTACCTTCACTACTATTTCCATTTTCTCAAAATCTCTTATAAACTCTCCAAAAGACATTATCATCTTGAGTCTCTCCTTTTTACTAAGGGCATCAGCCACCATATTGGCTTTCCCCGAATGATAAGGAATCTCCCAATCATAATTCTTGATTAGCTCTAACCGCCTCCTCTGGTGTATGTTGAGCTCTTTCTACGTAAGAATGTACTAGAGCACTTATGGCTTAGGTAATTCTCGCACTTCTCTCCATACAAGTAGTGCCTCAAATCTTTAGGGCAAAACTATTGCCACGAGCCCAAGCTCATGGGTGGGGATATCGAATTTTAAATTCCCTTAATTGTCTTGACGCAGACGCGATTATCTTGATGTGCTAAGAAGCACCCTAATTCCTTATGCGAAGCGTCACTTACAAATCACAAAATCTCCTTTTTCCATCCGGTAACGCTAACATAGGGGCTGTCACCAACCTTTGCTTCAGTTCTTAAAAGCTGTTCTCGCATTTCTCTGTCTATTCGAACTTCTCAGTCTTATGAGTAAGCCGCGTTAAAGGGGCTACTATCTTTACAACTTGAACGAACCTCCGGTAGTGACCGACCAATCCTACCTCTGATAGTCGACCTAACCATGGTCATTAATTCATCAGTGGTCCTTTTATTCATTCTTGTCGGGATCCTCCATGGGATCCTCCTCAGCAACTATCCCTTCTAGGACAACATCCTCAACCGCTACATCCTCAATATCAACATCATCCGGTCCTGCATTAGGACACTCTATCGGATCCACAATCCGATCTCCAATTACTAATAAAACATCATCGCGTTGTTGCTCCTCAACCTCAGGGTTCGGAGTTTCGCTACCATATACGATAACGAACTACGCTCCTATCACGATATTTATAAGGGTTCCCATAAGGGTTTTAACTGTCAGTACTACGTTAGGTAGCCCGACTATGAACTTGGCAAGAGTTCTTATTATCTTGGTTAACTTATTATCTTAACGTCACATCATCTCTGAGGTTTATAACGCTTAGCTCTGATACCATTTCTGTAACACCCCCAAATCCGGGGTCGGGGATCGGGTTGTCACGAGTTCCATTTCCCTTAACAACACCCAATCTTAATAAATAATCAACTACTATGTACTGTGACCCCACAATAAACACACACACCACAAGTTATAGTCTCAGAGATGAATATCCAAAAATAATCACAAGTCGTTTTATTCCACAATTATATGCCAATACACCTTAAACAGGTTTCTGAATAAATTTACATTTCTTTGCCATTATTACAATTCATAAATATACATAATCTGATACATCAAAAGTTGAAAGCCTAGCCTATTGGTAGTTCCTACCTCAGCTATGGCGGCATCAGTGCTTCTAGAAAACTGCGGAACGTCTCCTAACCTCTTGCGAATCGGGAGCTTGGTCCGGTTCATCTTGTCTATCTGATGTTGTGTGATGAAAGAAGAAAGCAAGGGTGAGCAGCAAGCCCACCAAAATAATATGTATAATGATTAACAATATATGAGCCTTCTCATAGTACTCATGAAAGTCTTGGTCAAAAGAAATGAACCAAGTTGATATCTTAATGTGATGAAGTCGTAAAATATTCAGTATATATATATATACATATATACTTTTCAAAATATTGGAAGTCCTCTTCCATGCATAATATACACAAAGTCCCAGTGTATAACTGTATAAAAAAAATATCGTTGCAAGGTGATCTCATATATCTAACCTTGTCTCAACGTTTTTCTGAAAATCTTTGTCATTCATAAGACAATTATTAATTAGATATAAGTTTAAAAGATGAAGTTACAAGATACCCCAATATACTTATATCTTTCCCAAATACTACTTGAACTACCACCGTTCAAGTTATAATTAGCTTCAAAAGTTCATCACATAGATGAGACTATAAGGCAAGATTTGAATAGATTAAATCTTTAAAATATTATCAAAATAAAATGAAGTTACGAGATACTTCATTTGATGTAAACATCATTTTGAAAACTTGACCCTGCCAACACTCAACAATCGCCCAACCGTAGCCTTTCTATCGAAGTGCTCTGGGTAGTGTTGCAGAAATTATCCAATTGGATGATGAACTCATTACGGGAGTTTGCCGCGCCAGGAAGACCACTTACGATGATCAGTCGTAGTAGTACAACCCCACCATTTTCTACATGTAGAGGAGAACCTGTCGGATTTACTTGTCAACCGAACACTGAACTCCTAAGGAATGGACCGCCTTAGCGGAACTTCCAGGCCATTTAGGCCGATATAATAAGGCTGGGCCGGCGCTACTCGGCCACTTACGCCACTCCTAGTTCAGATGAAATCCATGACTCTGAAACGTAAAGCTCGTCCCCACTTTCCCCAAGTAGAAACTTGTTGATACGGCTTCACCAAGAAGTCGTATCTACTTGGAAAGGAGAACTCACCGATATTTCCCAGGCGATGCCTGTTAATGGATTAACTTGTTCCAAGAATTTTACTTCCCGAGTGTTGGGTAAGTAATCGATTCATTTAACAAAACAGCAACCTTGTTGCGAATATAAAACACACCACAGAGCCGGATCCCTCAGGTTTTGAGCGAGTATTTAAATCCCCTTCGAAAGGAGGATCTTAAATATAAAAATGAGTTTTGGGATCCGCTCTAACTTTTAAAAATCCTTTTGAAGACTCGCAAAACATTTTTA
Source organism: Apium graveolens (assembly GCF_009905375.1). Lineage (NCBI taxonomy): Eukaryota > Viridiplantae > Streptophyta > Magnoliopsida > Apiales > Apiaceae > Apium > Apium graveolens. The sequence continues at coordinate 168,943,703 of NC_133656.1, forward strand.
AGAATGTTTGGAGTGATGCTGATTTAACAAAATAAATCAGTCCCAATATATTAGAAAATATCTGAATATTATTATTTAAATAATATTTCCATAAAGAATAATCTTTATAAAAATAATTGAAGTAGAAGTTTTGAAACTTATACTTGAAATGAATATTAAATAACCAAAGATATACCTATACGAAAGTACTATCTTTATTTGAATAATCAAAAGTGAGTTTGATTATCGACACCTTATTCTTTAATAAAATAAAGAATATATCTCAGCAAATAATCGGAGTTATAGATCCTCAAATGAATATTCAAATAATATTCAATAAATAAAATAAGCTGAGTCATAAGCCCTCGAATAATATTCGAAATAATATTCAATAATAAAATAAAGTTAAAGTTATCGAATAAACCTTATTCGATTAATAGTTTTGAAAACTATGACCATATATATATATATATAAGTATATATATATATATATTTATATTTATATCCATATATATAAAATCTACTCGGGATCCTCGACTCCCGGTTTTAGAAAATATTTCCACCTTTGGGTCCCTATACTAAGGGTATATGCAAATTACCGCTATCCTCTAGCATAGGTATTATCAACAATTATATATGGAAAGAATACGAAACAGGCATGCATATATATTCCATATCAGCATGCTTCAATATATCGCAAAATTTGCTAATTAACCAACATGCATCTATCACAAGATAATGCATATACATATATACATCACAACAACAGTATAACGGGTAGAAAACTTGCCTGAGCGACTGGGGGTTACGAATGGCTCGGGACGAGTCTGGTAGCCTATAAACAACAAGTAAGTTGGAATTAAACCAAAGTCACTTGTAAATCAATACTCTAACCAACTCAGACTCTAACGCTCGTTTTGCGCTTACTGATTCTCTTAAGTCACTCGAGTACCCTCGGCTCCACCATTTTTAATAATTTAACCTTTACGAGTTTTAAGGCGATTCCTTCGCGAGTGTCTTACCAACTGCCTAACACTCTTACCATAATTGTTTCATACATTAATTAACCCTTTTTGGTCTTTAACCTATGTTTCAAAGTAAGGTGAGGGGAAAAGTTTCGTTCGCGAAACGCCGTTACTTGAAACGGTCGTTTCTCCTAAACCGTGCATCGGAATCGAACGAACTACATATCAAAACGAAGCTCGTAATATGAACTATCTAAACATGGCAATGGTCAAAATCTATCAGGGGGTTATCGGGTCCTAATGTTATGCACAAAAATAGTCTAAAGAAAATCGGACGTTACGACGGCTATGTTTACGCGTTTTCCCAATTTTAAACCATTCAAAACCAACCACAAATCAACCCCAAATCAATCATACAACCAATATCCCTCCAAACTACATCATAACAGCCCCAACAAATCCACATTAACCATTTATACTTATTCCCCACATGAACTAAAAGCTTTACTTAGGTTCTTTAACTAATTACCAAGATTTACAACTCCAACAATGCAACAAAACCAACTAATCTCTACAAACTCAACCAAACTTCAACCAATCAAGCATCATGCTTCACATATGCTATATCAAACACATTCAATCCTAATTACTCAAAACTAAAGCTAGGGTTTGTAGTTTATACCTTCCTTGGAGAGTGGAGAATCAAGAGAATGGCTTGGAATCACCCTTAAAGTCCTTATCCAAGCCTAATCTAAACAAAACTTCAAGAACACAAATTTTATTTCTTGAAAAACACTATTCACCATCTTCTTCCATGATTTATAGAAAATGATTGGCTTGGAATTAGAAGCTTAAACTTATAGGAAGTATGTAACTATCCATGGGGAAGCTTAGATAATTACCTTGCTAAATAGTAAGTGGTGGAGCTTGGATCTTCATTTTTTAAGAAATGGGCCGAGAGCATGAAGAAGAAGAAGAGAGATTTTTGTGTTTTGCCTTGTTTTGCTTTTGGTTGGTTGATTTTTGTTGTTTGATTTAGTCAATTACCTTGTTGCCCTTGAATTTGTGTGGTTCTCATTCAACCACACCTCCTTCCTTCCCATGTCATGCCTACATCACTTTGTGATATCATCACCCCTACTTTGTCCTCTTTCTATTGGTTGGATGACATCATCCCCACTAATCCCTTTGATTAGCTTTTAATTGTTTGCCTAATGACCGCTGATCTGTTATACGGTTCGCTTAACTTTCGTTTTCGTTTATCGTTTGAGGGATCATACCCGGGATCTTATCACTTAGGTTCCCTTAACCTATCTCAATACATTATATTCCTTTTTATGATCATCTCTTTTAATCCTTTAATTTAAATCCTTTTTATCCTGTTACCTTTTTCTCAATTCTTTCCGTATCTAGTGGATTTCCGGGAAAAATCAAAGTGTTCGGAAATTGGATTCTGACGATCTTTACATACACTTATATACCACATAGAGTACTAATAATATCCCATAAGATCAATAACAGAACCCCTACATAGTGCGGCATGAAAAGTTTTCTCATTCAGCAAAAACACTATTCATAAGGGTTTCAAAAATTTTCCAAAAATTGGGGTTATTACACTCTATTCCATCAAGCTCTCATCCACCTGCCTCTACATCTACCAATCTTCAAATTTAAGCACTTCAAGGTCAAGTCTCCACTCTGCAAACTTCAAATGACCAACTCACAACTCAAGTGCAAGCTCTCACTACACTAGTGCAGAGTCAACAGGCAGACATTCAGACTTTGGTGGACTCCCACAAGCACTTACAAATGCAAAATGATGTGGCTTTGGGAGCTATCATGGGAAAGCTTAATATACCTCTGCCTGCACTTCTAGAAGCTGTAAGGCCAGAATTTCTAACTCCCCTAATCATGCCTGTCACCAAGACTAAGGGGGAGATAGAAGCTAGGATTTAAAAATCCAAGGATGCTGGCAAGTCAAAAGAAGTGATCTCAACAACTCAACATGGTCAAAGCTCATCAAAAGCTCAAATATCTCATGATGTTGGAAAAGAAAGACTCCTAAAAGCTGCAGAAGGACCTTGTCAAGATAATGAATTTAATGAAATTCTGAAAGTCTTAAAGGTGTCTCTACACAACAATTATGTTACATACAAGAAGGCTTTGGCCAACAACATAAATTTTGTTAGAGTGGTGCTTGTCCAAGTTGATAACTTTCTGGAAAAGAGAATTGTTGCAAATGTGAATGACTGTGGACTGGACATATGTCTCCAGGTGTCTCTCTCTAATCTTCAAAAACTGAGAGCATCTGAGCTGGATGTGGTAATTGACAAAGTACACACAGTAATTCCAGAGGACACTCAACTGCTAAAGGAACTCAAAAATGCTCAAATAGCTGCTTTTCCTGAAGCCTATCTCCATCCAAGCAGGGGGATTTCCTACATCTGTCCACAAACCAGAAAGTGCAGATACTTCACAGTTCCTAAAAATTATGTAAAGAATAACTTAAGATTGATCATGACCCTTGAAACTGATCTAAAGACCAAAATTAACAAGAAGACTCAAGATGAGGAAATGATCAGGATCTTGGGGAGATATCTTCAAAGTGTAGAGACCATGTTGCCTACAACAGATTATAATTTAAAGGATGACAAGGATGATGATGAGCAAAAGCCAAGTGATCAACCTCCTTCTGGATCAAATCCAAGTCAATCCTCAAGAGCAACTGTTGACAAGGGCAAAAAGCAAGATGGGAAGAAGGGAGACGATAGGAAGAGAGGGGAAGAAAGAAGAAGGAAGAGAAAGGAAGATGGATCATAACCACAACACCAACAAACCCTACAAATCCAAATAAGTCAAGCTCAACCTTCAAAGCCAAAAAACTCATACACTAAACAACCTCCTACCTCAAAGCCTAAATTCCTATACAAACAAACTGCTAACACCTTTCTAAAAATACCAACTACCTCAAGCCAAACATTTCTCAAGAAAATCACAAACCTACCTCCTGTCAAGCCATCACTCAAAGTTAACTACAAGTCTGTTGGGAGGAAACCTAAGAAAGATAAACATACTGAAAAAGTGCAAGTTATTGAGAGGGCCATCTGGAATTGTTATAAGCAAAATGATTTTCTACCTCTAAACTGCTGTAACTCAGATGAAGACTACTTTCAACAACTAGCTGAGGAAATAGTAAGAGTTTGGGTTGTAACACTAAGGGAAGTAAGAATCTACTATGAAGATGGGTCCTTCACATTTCTTGGCAGTACCTTAATGGACACCTTTCACGCACAGAAATCAAGAGAGTGATAAGTTTACTGAAGGATAAGGATACTGCTACAAGAGCATGGAAATCTGTTTTAGCTAAATGGTTGATAGTAAGGGATGAAAGGAGAGCAAGGAATAAGGCTGAATATAAGGAGAAGATAAGGAAGTATGATGAGGAGATTGAAATGTACATTAAAAGATCAGAAGAACTCAAGGCAAAAGGAATGAGCAGAATTTCAAAGGATGGAAGATTTCTAAATGTCAAAACTGACACATTCTCAAAGTTTAGGATTAATTTGCTAGATGGTTATCCAAATCCTGAAAGACTCAAACTTGTGGAAGCTCTAAGAGGGACACCAATCATAGATAAACTTGAAATTCTTGTATATTTAAAGGACCTCATTAGAGAAGAAACAAAAGACACATTATTTGTATGATGCATGTAACTGTTTGAACTCAAGAAATCACCTAATGTATCAATGTTGTATTTGTGTCAATTTTTATGTATTAGTCTAATTTTCCATTGTAGCTTGGGGTTAGTCTTGTTAACAATCATAAATTTGTGTTAAGCAATCTTCTCACAAGTTGGGGGAGATTGTTGTGCAAGACATGCCTGTACAATAACATGACTAAGTCAAATTGACAACCCTAAGTAAGTTGTATTGTAATCTAAGTTTGTATTTTGTATTGTACTACTTAAGTCTGAAAATCTTTAAGAGCAGACTGGAGTCTTTTTCTATAAACAGTATCAAGCCTAAGAATTATATCTGGAAGAAGATCATGCATCAGAAGATTTATGAAGAAGCTTGGAGTTGAATAAATCTGTTTTGAGTAAAATATTTTAAGTCAAGAACTCTACAAGTCATAGATTAAGTGTAATAGAGAAGTCATTCGAGAACTCCAGAATGACTTATCGAGAAGTCAGAAAAGCTACTGGAGAACTCAGAGATATCGATAAGCCAATTTGAAGACATGAAGAATGGAGATATCGACAAGTCATTTTTTTACTAGAACTCAGAGTTATCGATAAGCCAATTTGTCACTAGAGAACTCAGAATTATCGATAAGCCAAGTTGTCACTAGAGAACTCAGAGTTATCGATAAGCAAAAGTGAAGACATGAAGATGAGAGATCTTGATAAGCCAAATACTCTTATAGAGAACTCATAGACTTCGATAAGTCAAAACAACTTTAGAGTGATTAGAAATCTCGATAAGCCAATATACTTATCGAGATGTCAAGTTCTCTATATACCAAACTAGAGATCTCGAGGTAAAACTCAAAGTACAAATTGCAGACCAGTTCAATATCCAAGATTATCAATCAACAAACAATCTAATCAGTTGGATTGACAAGTCTACAAAAGCAGCTTGAAGAGTACAAGAACAAAGGCCAAGATTAACTAGAAAAGAAAAGTCACAGGCGTGTAATATTAGCAAAGATACGTTAAGCCAGAAATAAAAAAGATTTGATTATCCAAAAATAGGGTTTGGTACATGCTAATGCATGCTGTGTAATAACCAGTGTTTACTGTTCTATAAAGTAAACACTGCATACTTTGTTAGTATTAACAACTTAGATCATAATTCTTGTATTCTCTCAAGAAAGAAGCTAAGCTCTTTATCAACAAAGAGCCTAGAAATTTTGTAGCAAAACATTTTTAATTTTAATATAAAATTAAGTGAGTTTTAAAAGATTTGTGTTCACTATTTTATCTATCTAAATTTAGTACTAACACATTTAACTACAAGATTTTAATTTACTTTGTTCATCACCATAATCACTTCAAGTAAAGTATAAAAACACAAAAACACATTCACCCCCCCTCTGTGTGTGATTCATTATCTAACAAGTACCTTCAACAAATATGTTAGTGAAAACAATCTCCATTGCTCTCTCCATATTTGCCTTGTCCTGAGGTTATTCTTGTTTTTCTTGTCCCAGGTGAGGACAAACTAAATGCGTCATCCTGAGCGAGGACAAGTCCATTGCGTCGTCTTGAGCAAGGACAAGCCCTTTTTCCTTGTCCTGAGCGAGGACAAGCCCGGAGCGAGGACAAGTCATTTGCCTTGTCCTGAGTGAGGACAAGCCCGGAGCGAGGAAAAGCCCGGAGCGAGGAAAAGCCCTTTGCCTTGTCCTGAGCGAGGACAATCCCAGAGCGAGGACAAGCCCTTTGCCTTGTCCTGAGTGAGGACAAGCTCGGAGCGAGGACAAGCCCGGAGCGAGGACAAGTCATTTGCCTTGTCCAGAGCAAGGAAAAGCCCAAAGCGAGGAAAAGCCCTTTGCCTTGTCCTGAGCGAGGACAATTCCGGAGCGAGGACAAGCCCTTTTCTTTATCTTGAGCGAGGACAAGCCCGGAGCGAGGACAAGCCCTTTGCCTTGTCTTGATCGAGGACAAGCTCAGAGCGAGGAAAAACCCTTTGCCTTGTCCTTAGCGAGATATTACGTTTGCCACTTGTTTATGCGCAAGATTTCAGGCAAATCCAAGGGAGCCACATCTTATTGCAGTAAATAAAATTTTTAGATACCTCAAGGGTACTGTTTCACTTGGACTTTGGTATGCAAGGGAAGCTGATTTTGTATTATGTGGCTATTCAGATCTGATTTTGCTGGTTGCAAAATAGACAGTAAGAGTACATCAGGAAGCTGTCAGTTCTTGGGAGGCAGATTAGTCTCATGGTTCAGCAAGAAGCAGAAATCTATTTCTACTTCAACTGTTGAGGCTGAATATATTGCAGCTGGAAGTTGCTATGCTCAGTTGTTATGGATGAGAAATCAGCTCATGGACTATGGATTATCATTCTCAAAAATTCCTATTTATTGTGATAATCAAAGTGCTATTGCTATGACAGGAAATCCGATGCAACACTCTCTTACAAAGCACATTAGTATCAGATATCACTTCATAAGAGAGCATGTCATGGAAGGAACCATAGAACTTCATTTTGTTCCTACTGATCAGCAGATGGCTGATATCTTCATAAAGCCACTACCTGAATCAACATTTACAAAGCTTGTGAATGAACTTGGTATGGTTAATCGGGACAAGTAAATTTATTTCAATTTATATTTGATCAAATCCTGATGTATACTGATCAAATCCTGATATGTCCTAAATGCTGTATTTTCGATATTAAGCCAGAAATATTTGATGTATTTCATTTTTATATGCATGATAAATTAAGTGAATTTATTTGCTAAATGTGCATGTATGAATAAATATATCACTATCATCATTACACATCAGTCTAGGGAGACACGCCTTCAAAGGACATCTTTTGGTTAATTCATTAAGTTAACTCTACACTTAATAATTAATCAGTACTCTAGTCCCTTGATATTCCTTTGGCTATTTAACCGTCATTTTAGCTCAGTCATATCATATCCTATTCTCACACAAAACGATTCTCTCTCTCTCTCTCTCTCTCTCTCTCTCTCTCTCTCTCTTATTTCTCACTCATTTCTTCTATCACAAAAATGGTTCTTGTAAACATGTACATGAACTATGAAAATTTCAACGTCGAGTTTAGTTGTAATGACTGGGAGCAGGAATGGCACATCACTGCCATTCCCAATGAGATATGAAACTTGGTTCCACAAGAGATTCAGAAAAATCTCTTATTCTTTGAGATGGACTATCAACTCCATCTTGATCGCTTGGAAGAAGCAGGGAGAAAGGCTCTCCTTTAGAAAGAACGGATCATACGTCTTGCGGTGCTAGTTGTCAATAACAGGAGGAACTAATCGACAACCTTAGTTCTTAGACCAAGGCTGTTGATGTTTGTTAACATATATACAGTGATATTATATTATTGGATAGTTTCATTAGTATAATAGTTTCCTTGTTAGGATATTTTCCTTTATTATGTATGATTGTTGGCTATATAAGCCTATCTTATGTTGTAATTATGAACAAGTCATGCTATAATAAAATTCTTACTTTTCTCTTTTCTCTACATACTTTATCATGGTATCAGAGCTATGGTTCGATCCGGGATAGGTTGATGATGAGTTATATCAAATTGGGATACAATTAGGTTGAGGATTGGATACAATTTGTTGACTTGGATTCAGTTATTTGGAGTTTGTATTGGGTTGATTATGGAGTTTGGTTTTGGATTAGGATTCGGTTTCGCATACAGTCTTGGTATTGTTTTCGATGGTTGCAGATTTGTTACTTTGGTGATTTGATTGCTTTATTTTCTCTTGGGTTACTGCGTCTTTGGACGATTTTTTTTATTGCTGTGTTCTCTTTTGTTGTTGCATCTTTGGATTCGTTTGAAAGTTTTTGATTTGTTTGGATTCGTAACTCTGTTTTTGCATTTGTTTGGATGCTCTTGAATCCGGTGTTGCAGTTTTGGATTTGTTTGGTTACGTGGCTCCGTCTCTTGGTTGTCAAACTCTCGATTCAATGTTAACATATATACAGTGATATTATATTATTGGATAGTTTCCTTAATATAATAGTTTCCTTGTTAGGATATTTTCCTTTATTATGTGTGATTGTTGGCTATATAAGCCTCTCTTCTGTTGTAATCAAGAACAAGTCATATTATAATAAAATTCTAACTTTTCTCTCTTCTCTACATACTTTATCAATGTTCACCATCTTAGACTAGGATTATCTTGTAATCTCTTTGCATGTAATCTACAAATTTCATGAAATATACTCTTCTCATATATTAATGAAATTTCTTTTGTTTGCAAGATTTAGTCTATGCTTATCTCGTATTGTATGCATATGAATGTTCTTTTTGAAGCCTGTTAATCTTCACATCATTTACTTAAATTATATTTCTTGATGATTGTTTTGATTAAAATTGTGGTTTGCTAATAATTTGTGCTATCTTGATAATCAACTGTTGAATTCGAATCGACATATTTTGAGATTATCAAATCCTGACATAAGAAAGGTTTCAAATCCTGACGACAGGTCAGCATGTTCTAATTCAGATTATTAGTATTAATTAATCTCTGAGTAAGTTGTATTGCTACAATTAAGTGTCTCACTTAAATAATGATTAATGGTGGACTATCTAATAAACAAATTTCTACAGTTATGTCTTGACATATATGTATGTATTTTGTCTTTACTTCCGCAATTTACTCCACCGTCGAATTCTATTACTCAATAATTGTTCCCCGTTCGAAGTCAAATTCACTAAGTTACCTTCTTAATACGAGTGTGTTATACCTATCTCTGAATAGTGAAGCTATAAAACCATAAGAAATTATGTGACACAATTCATCATACACATAGTTTCACTGTGCACATCTCACATTACTCTCTCTCACAAGCTATACACATCATGACAACTTTTGAAGCTTCACCACTCTTCAGTCAAACCACAATCATTCATGGAAATACATTTGGCACTAAGAATTACCTAGCTCTGCTTACACTTCAGCAGCTACCATTCTCTTTTCATGATATTCAAAATTTTCTTTTTCTATGTCCAATTAGGTATGCTCTTACGAATCCTGTTAAGTTGTCATACAGGGCTGTCATGCAGGTCTGGAATACAGCAGTGGTAAATTCAACAAACACCGGCTTCTTCTTTGAATATAAGGGCCAAAGATATGAAGTTGATGCTGATATTCTGCTCCAAGCCTTGAGATTGCGTGCCCTGGATGGTGCTCCTGATACTCATACCACTGAGCAGCTGTTTGATATGCTAAGGACTTTAGGGTATCAAGGAGAAATTACAACAATTGGAAAACTGGCCAGGACTAAACTGAAAAGAGAGTGGAACGTTTTCTTTGACTGCATCAGTAGATGTTTCTTGAATAAGACAACAAACTTTGATGCTCTTCCATCCACTTCTCTGAGAATTGGGTACTCTCTTCTTTACTCTGGTAATTTTGATTATGGTAATACTATATTACAGTTCATAATTGCTAGAAGACCAGATGCTTCAGGAGTAATAGGGTATACTAGATTTTTACAACTGATTTTTAATTATCTATGCCCTAATGCTATTTTTTGTGATGATGAATTACTCCCTATTTTTCAAATTTTTGAAAAATCAATCACTGATCATATTAAAAGGGATGAAAAGAATAAATTTTCAGGACCACCCTTTCTTCCTAGAGAGGTTAGGCATTTTTGTTAAGAAATAGACCTACTCCTACACAAGTTCCTGTAAATCCCGATGTTGGCACCTCTGTCACAGTTCCTGATGCTGAGAATCAAGAAACCACCCATATTGTTTCTAACCCAAGCATTTCTTCTTCCAAACAACAAACACACCAAGCCTCTAAATTAGCCTCCTCTGCTGTCTCTCAAAAGACATCAGTTGTAACAAAGAAAAGGCTGTTTAAGAAATCTGTCACATCTGGACAGAAAGCTAAACAAGCCTCACTGAGTGAGATTGAGAAGAAAGAAGACTGTTTTCCAATCAGGAAAAGAAGACTGATCATACAAAATGATTATGACTCAGATGAACAGATGCCAATAGGGTCCTTATCCAAAATCAAGAAGTCCATTGATCAACATCCGGATGACCTGATTAACAGTACTGTAATCAAGGAGCCAACTACTGATGCTAGTGCTCTTCCTGACAAGCTTTCAGTAATTGAAGCAACTGCTGGACACAAGAAAACTGCAAAGAGCCAGTTGAAAAGAAGAAGTGAAGAAGTAGTTGGATACATCAGAAATAAGAAGAAGACTCAGCCTCTTGACAAGGATGTTAGTACACAAGAACCTAGATCTCAAAGGGATTTAGCAACTACAACACATCCAGTCACACAAGAACCATCTTCTTAAAAGGAAGATGCAGACACTGAGGCTGCACAGATCATTGTTAATATTGCTCAAAGTGATCTTCTTGCTGACTCTGTTTAACTACTACAGGAAAAACAAACTTATCAGGAGATCATGTCTCAGGTGGATGCAATCATCAATGATCCTATTTTTGAGAAGAGTACATAAGAACCTTCACCAAGCATTGCTGAAGCAGCTCATATGTCTTAGACTCCACAAGAACCATCAGTTCAAAGTACTGATGCCGGTCTTTCACCTTCTCCTGACAGATCAAATCCTGATGTTACAACAGCTCCTACCGAGAATCATCCTTCAACTACACTAGCTACGATTGATGATCCATTACTGGTTGCTAGTTTGAAAAAGCATCCAGATGTGCTATTTGTTCCTCCACTTTCATCACTTCCACTTGAGGACTCACCTTCAGGTATTGCTAACTTCTCATATATCCTCATGTTTGTATGATTATAAATAGTCTCTTCTTTGAGGTTACCTCTATTTATATGACAAGCATACAACTCTTCTCAGCCATCTCTTATTTTCTTGCTAAATGTGTGATTAAGCCTTTCTGTGAGACTGTGTGAAAATATCATATTAAATTTTTTTTAGTGGAAGTCTCCTGTACTGGCAAGAGGTAGCTTTGAGACAAGAATCTTATAAGTTTTTCTTTACTTATAAAGTTTCTTCTGTGAGAATAATATTACTCTTAAAAGTAATACATTGTGCGAGAAGTGATGAGATCACTTGAAAAGAACAGAGAGATTTAGATGTTATCTTGTTTCTGTTTCAGGATCTTATCAGCCACAGGCATCTCTTGTAAAGAATCTGGATAAAGGCAAGGCAATTCTGCATGACTCTGTAAATTCTTCTGATGGCTTGTTTGATTCTAATACTGACAGTGATGAAGATGATTCTGATTCAGCTCAGCTTAAGTCTACAATTAATGCATCTAAGAAGTCCAATGTTGGTTCTTCTTCGCACTTCAATAAAAATCCCTCTTATTACAATGCTGATGTTGAACACTTTAGACAGACAGAGTGGGATTATAAATGGAGACTTGCAAATTCTTCTATCTCGTCTGCGGTTGGCCTGCAACATATTCATCATGCTTATGATGAAATTCAAACTCCTGATCTGAAGTTGCATATTAAGGCCTCAACCATTTCTGTTAAAGTAATTCACTTTGATCTTGATGAAATGAAGAAATCTTATGCTGCTGTCAAGGAGAAAATTGATGGATTTTTACTTCATACACCAAAATCAGCTGAAATCAAAAGTGTGAAAAATACCATCATAGATGTTGTTAAATCTCACGACATCATGGCCTCTAGACTTTCCTCCTTAGATGATAAGGTTTCTTCAATAGGTGACAAACTGGATGCTCTGTTTTCTCTTCTTTCAAATACTGATGCCAAAAAGGGGGAGAAGATACTTGCTACAAAATGTACACCAGATTCTATCCAGACAAAAGATAAAGATATTGATGATGATGGTGATAAGAATAATCCATTTACAGATGTTCAAATTGCTTCTACTATTCAACAAACTCAACTTTCCAAGAAGAATGATCATTTAGGACAAAGGAAATCTACTGGTGCTTATAAAGCCAAGCACAAGACTACTGCTGGTGCTCCTGAGGATGATGATGTTACAATCTCTAATTTAGTAAATGCTAAAGGGCTGTTCTTTCCTTATAGGCATAAGGGAACAGGTGAAGAGATAATCTTGTAAAATAAAGACAAGAGGTTTGAGCAAAAGAATTCTAGGAGTGCTCTTGGGTATGTAACTGAAGAATTTCCCGATCTAACACCTGAAGAAGCGGTTATGCAACAAAAGGAGCTTTTGGCTTAAATTAAAGCTGAAGCTAACATTTCTAAGGGAAGAGGAAAAAGAGGTGGTAGATCTGCAAGAGCAAGAGGAAGAGGAAGAGGAGGAAGAACTTCTAAATCAAGTCAAGTGACTGCATTCAACTCTAATTTTCTGAATTTTCTATCCATAGAAGGTTATGTTCTTGTACAAGGAAATGAAGAAGATAAAGAAGTTCAGAATCCAGAAGAGTTAATTATACCAAGGAAGAAAGGATCAGCCACTGACATTGATCAAGCTGATACAATAAATCAGAATGTAACTCCTGATGCAGACACAAATCCTGAGGTAAAAGCAGATCCTGATGCTGTAAACCCGATAACTGATTTTGACTCTGATGAAAAGGTGATCAAAGCATTAAATGATTCAGCCCTTACTCCATTAGTCACTCCTCATACTTCAGAGGTTGATGAAAAGGAAAAGGTTGATAGGAGGAAAGCTGATCAAGCATGCAAGGAATATTTGCAAAGAGTTTTAAAATCAAAGAGAGAGCTATGTCATAAAACAAAAGGGAAGATTAGTAATCTGTCTACAAGCTATGCTCCTCTCAGCAAGAAGGATAGAAGATGGAAGGATATTCATGCATTCGATTATCCTAAAGGGTTCAAGCATGTTGAATTTGTGTCAGTTGGGTTAAGAGATTCTATTTCAGAATAGGAAGATGTTGATAAATCTATCAAGAAACCTTCTTGGGTGTAATACAATGAAAAACTGAAACTTATCAAATCTCAAACCAGAGGAGGCATTGGTCATTCTAATATGGAGATTTTAAGTTCTGATCTGCTGGATACAAATACTCTGACAGAAAATCTTGGTGAAAGAATTTCTCCTTCACATCTTGAGAAAGTTGAAGCTGTGAAAATTGTTCATAGAAAGATAAATGATAATGATTTCAGAGAAGAGATTCTGTACTTTTTCAGAGATGGTAAAGTAAAAAGCTTTACATTGCAGCAACTCTTAATGAAGACTGTGATAGAATTGAAATACATTCACTACCTTCTTAGAGTTGAGAACAGTGTCACCAGAAACTGGTCTTCTATGATACTTGAAGTCATCAGAAGAAGAGTCATGATAAAAGATGATAAATACAATGGTGATTATGTTCCTAAGTACAGAACTTATATTGGTCAAGAAATACAGATGAAAAAGGGAGCTGCAGTACTACAAGTTTTTCTCAACAGTCCTCAGTTATCCTTCAGTCCTGATCATGAAGATGTCAGTTTAAGCTACATACTGATTGGTGATCTTGAGATGAGCAAAAGCTCAATTTCTAAGTTGAGATCAGCCATCTATCAGCTTAGAGAAGACACTGAAGAAAAGAGAGAGTTGAAGAAAAAGCTTGTTAAAGTCCTACGAGACAAGGAGGAAGAAAGATTGAAAAACTTTCTTGGAACAACTGTTAGTTATCTGAAGATACTAAATAAGCTTTACTCCTTGTACATTTTGTAGATTGGTTTTGGCATCATTGAGAATGGAATTTATGCTTCATTATATTAAGCATAAATTGGGGGAGATTGTTACATATTGAATTCTCAATGATCAGAAGAAGCTCAGGATCTGGCTGTTCGGATGTCTTCAGGAACTGATGTGTTATCAGGATTTGGCATGTCATCAGCATTTGGATGTCATCGGTATTTGAAGACAGTCTGCTTAAAGGATTGGTTCTGTTCCTTGTAATGTGGAGCAGATATCTTTTACGTCTGAGTTATAGGACTTTATCTATTCAGTTGAAGATATGTATCAGTTTCAATTGGCTTTTGATAATGCATATCTTAAATTGATTTATTGTAGCTGTGTAGTATATAAACACAGTTTAGGTCATCAATTAGTGTATCGATCTCGAGTATCATTCGACCTAGCAGCTCTCAAGAACATCAGTATTTCTTAAGAGGATTTTCTAATAGTTTTTATCAGAAATATAAAAAGTTGTTATATTTTATTACTTATTCCAAAACATTTATAAAATTGTATCTAACCCCCTTACACAATTGTATATTCACTGGGAAACAATATACATCCATTTTAATGTTGAAATGTCCCAGGAATTCCACGGGGTCGGATTTTCCATGAAAATGTAAGTCATTGGTCGTGAACCTGTATCTAGCGGGTAACTGCGCTTTCCTTACAACAGCAGAGAAGGGGGATGGAGCTTGCGCAGTTGTTGTAACCCTTCCTCCTTTAAGATGATTGAGCAACCTTCTAAGATCATCCATATTGAATGTCCCAACTCCAGGGATGATTTGAACATTGGGTTGTTGGGGTTGCCGTTGTTCCTTTTGGTTACCCCTTAGGTGTACCGGTGGATCTTGCCGCCCCTCTCCATGAGGCTGCGGCTGCGGTACATAATCATCTTGATTTAGAACCTCCCCTGGTACATTAGATATCTCTTGGTCACGTCTCTGAACCTCACCGTTGTTTTACAACCTCTCTTGAATTCCAGCGCCGTCTCCACCATGATGGCTTCCTCAATCCATTTCCCGTAGCACTGTGGGAAGCTATAGGGACAATGACGGGAGCTTCTTCAGCTAAAGGCGCTGTTAAGTGGTATTTATGTCCATTTAGAATGCTCTATAAAGGCTTAAATTGATGTTTTGTACTCGAGTTATTTGTGTATTTGATGTGATTTTGTAGTGTTTTTGCATTTCAGGCATATAACAGGAATCAAGGTAATTTAGCATTGTTTTGGTGCTAAATTGTTGTTAGGAAGGTGTCAAGAAGATTGCTCATGAAAAGGCCAACTCAACCCAGCAAGAAAAACAGAATTTAGGATTTTTTTTATAGAGAGTCAGCGCGCCCGTGCTGTAGTAGCGCGCGCCCACGCCAGGTTTCCAGAAAGACAGTGCACCCGCGCTGGTGAAGCGCGCGGCCGCGCTAGGTCGGGATGGCAAAATTATGTTGCTACTTGGATTCTGAAAGTTTGAAACCCTTGTTGATTCTACAGCATATATATTAATAACTTATGATCATTTTTAACAAAAGATGTACCAGAGCTTAAGGAGAAGGCGTAAGAAGACCGTATATCACAATTCAACCAAGGCGAAGAGGATCTAGTTTATTCTTGTGATTCTTTGTTTTAAGTTGTAAACTTGGATGTTAGTTTTCTTATTTGTTGAACCTAAACTCTTGTTTAACGTACTTGGTTTTATTATTTAGTCAGTATAAAGACTACGTTTGTTATACCATGCTTTCATCGGAACCCACGTTGATGATGAGTCCGATTATGGGCTAATCGCTATCGTGGGGTTCTAACGGATTTACTTATGGATTTCTTTAGTTAATTTGTTTCGATACCTTAGTATGTGGTGATTGTATGATAACCTAGTATTGGTTGTGCTTATTCATCTTATAAGCGTCGCGAACTTATAAGATAACGTGTTAATATCTATTGAAGCAAAAGTGATTTAGGGGTTTAGAACTTGCCATGCTAGCATAGGTTCATGTATTTATGGATGATTCGTAGGTAATTTTAACCATCTTAATTGCCCTATGTAATCATGATAGATAACTTGTGCATTAAACCGTTATATTATCAAATTCTATAGACATATAGGGTCTCAATATAATTGGTATTTATTCAGCTTCTATCTATTTTGTGGATGTCTAGTAGTAGGGTATTCGTACAACGAAAGTTGGCGTTTACTAGTTTCGTGTTATCTGATTAGTGTCATCACCATTGCATGCTAAGGTTAAGAACAAAAGGCTATTGAATAAAGTAGTAATGAAGTTAGAATCCCATATTTGTGTCATATAGTAATCAGTCCCTTTTAATCTCTTAGTTAATGTTCTTTAGTATAATCTCTTAGTTAATCGTAGTTATAAACAATCTCAATTTGTTGATCGTCTTAGCATTGAATAATAACCATATCATTGTTGCATAAGTGCATTGATTGAAATTAAACTAAACCAGTCTCTGTGGGAACGAACTAGAAATAATTATATATTACTTGCGATCGCGTATACTTGCGTGAATATTAGCGCATATTTTTGTCCTAACGAGTTTTTGGCGCCGCTGCCGGGGACTCGGTGCTAATTTTTAGTTTATGTGTTTGTAATCAGTGGTCGTGAAAGTTCATTGACTCAGACATTGTTACTTACTTATTTCCTTGTCGTGTTTCAGGTACTTTAGCGAGCGTGTATGCATACACGTTCTTGGTCTCGTAAGAGAACACTGGATCAAGCTGAGGAAAAAGTTGTAGTACCTAATAAAGTTTTTGAGGAAGTTCTTTTTGAGGAGAAAGTTGAAGAAGAAGAACCAATTACAATGGGAGAACCAGAAGCGAATGTGAAGGCTTTGATGGATTACTCTCAACCGAAGATTAATGATATTCAGTCTAGCATTGTCCGACCAGCCATCTCGGCTAATACCTTTCAGATTAAGTCGAGCACGATTTAGATGATACAGAACTCAGTTCAGTTTGGGGGTTTTCCAACAGAAGACCCCAACATGCACATTAGAGATTTCATCAAGATCTGTGACACTTTCAAGTTCAATGGAATTTCTAAAGATGCTATTAAGTTGAGGCTTTTTACATTCTCTCTGCGGGATAAAGCTAAGTGCTAGTTACATTCTATATCACCAAGGTCTATCACCAAATGGGAGGATCTTGCTCAAAAGTTCCTAACTAAATTATTTCCTATGGCGAAGACTGCTGCAATCAGAAATGCACTTACTCAATTTGCTCAGCAATCTGGAGAATTTTTATGTGAGGCTTGGGATCGCTATAAAGAGATGCTTAGAAAGTGTCCTCACCATGGGATGCCTGACTGGATGATCATTAACTGCTTCTATAATGGATTGGGTGCTACTTCTAGACCCATGTTTGATGCAGCATCAGGAGGAGCCTTATGGGTTAAAACCTATGATAAAACTTATGAATTGATTGAGATGATGGCTGCCAATGAATACCAGAACCCAACTCAGAGAATACCTCAGGGCAAGGTAGCAGGAATTCTGGAGTTAGATAAAGCTACTGTTATAGCTGCTCAGCTTAAGGCTTTAACGATGAAGGTGGATTCTTTGGCTAATTATGGAGTTAATCAGGTCACTAGTATCTGTGAGCTTTGTGTTGGTGCCCATGAGACGGAGCAGTATGTTATTTTTAGTGAATCAGCTCAGTTCGTGAGCAACTTTCAAAGGTCGCAGCACCCAGTTCCAGCCACCTATCATCCCAACAACTGCAATCATCCTAACTTCAGCTGGAGTAATACTCAGAATGCGGTTCAACAACCTTATCAGTAGTATGCAGTGAAGCAATACAACCCTCCTGGTTTTCAGCAAACGTAATATGCACCAAGACAACAACTCCAGCTGCAACAATCTAATGAAAAATCTGAATTGGAGGATTTGAGGCTCATGTGCAAGAGCCAAGCAGTTTTTATCAAGACCTTGGAGAATTAAATTGGGAAAATTGCCAATGCCTTTCTAAATCGTCAACCTGGTACACTCCCTAGTGACACTAAAGTGCCAGGAAAGAGGGAAGCTAAGGAGCAGGTAAAGGCAATTACATTAAGGTCTGGGAAGGTTGCAAATCCCGAACACTCTAAAGTTTCGGAAGAAGAAGTTGTTGCCGAAGAAGAAGTGCAGAAGGAAGCCGAAGTGGAAGCAAGAAATACTACTGTTGAACACACTCCTCCTGATGGTAATACCGGGGAGAAACAGATCCATCCTCCACCTCCTTTTCCTAAGAGGTTGCAGAAGAAAAATCTGGATAAGCAGTTTGAGAAGTTTGTGGAGGTGTTCAAGAAACTTCATATCAACATACATTTCGATGAAGCTCTTGAACAGATGCCTAGTTATGCGAAGTTTATGAAAGGTATTCTCTCTCGAAAAGTGAAGCTTGATGACTTAGAGACAGTTGCTCTTACGGAGGAATGCAGCGCTGTGCTGTAACAGAAGTTGCCTCTGAAGCTTAAAGATCCTGGAAGCTTCACTATTCCTTATACCATTGAAAAAGTGTCATTTGACAAATTCTTATGTGACTTGGGAGCTAGCATCAATCTGATGCCCTTATCAATCTTTAAAAAATCGGACTTACCCGATCCCAAGCCTACTTATATGACCTTGTAGTTGGCCGATCGATCTATTACACATCCACGAGGCATTGTGGAGGATGTCTTGGTCAAGGTTGATAAACTCATCTTTCCTGCTAATTTTGTAATTCTTGATTTCGAGGAGGATAAGAAGATTCTCATAATCTTGGGAAGACCATTCTTGGCTACTGGCCGAACCTTGATTGATGTGTAGAAGGGTGAGCTTACTATGCGAGTGCTGGATCAGGATGTGACGTTCAATGTTTTTAATGCCATGAAATTTCTGAATGAAATTGAGGAGTGCTTAAAAGTAGAGTTGGTCGATTATGTGGTTACTTCGGAACTTGATCAAATGCTAAGGTCTGATGCCTTAGAGAAGGCCTTGTTGGGGAATTCAGATTGTGAAGATGACGAAGGTGATGAGCAGTTGCAGTATCTGAATGCTTCTCCCTGGAAGTGAAGGCTGGATTTGCCTTTTGAATATCTTGGAATGGAGGAGCTAAAAAAATCTCCAAAGCACCTCAAGCCATCTATTGAGGAAGCTCCTACACTTGAGCTTAAACCATTACCTGAACACTTAAGGTATGCTTTTTTAGGTGATGCATCTACTTTTCTGTTATTATTGCATTTGACCTTTCAGGTAGTGATGAGGAAAAGCTCTTAAGAATTCTGAGAGAGTTCAAGTCGGCAATTGGATGGACTATAGCAGATATTAAGGAAATCAGCCCTTCTTATTGCATGCATAAAGTTATGCTAGAAGAAGGTAGCACGCCTACTATTGAGCAACAAAGAAGGCTTAATCTGATCATGAAAGAAGTTGTAAAGAAAGAAATCCTTAAATGACTAGATGCAGGGATCATCTAAAATGACTAGATGCAGGGATCATCCATCCCATTTCTGATAGTTCTTGGGTGAGCACAGTTCAGTGTGTGCCGAAGAAAGGAGGTATCACAGATGTTGCTAATGAGAAGAATGAACTCATTCCTACTCGAACAGTCACGGGGTGGAGAGTTTGCATGGACTATAGGAAGCTGAACAAGTCCACGAAAAAGGATCACTTCCCTCTTCCTTTTATTGATCAGATGCTTGACAAATTGGATGGGCATGAGTACCATTGTCTTCTGGATGGCTATTCAGTTTATAATCAGATTTGCATTGCTCTAGAGGATCAGGAAAAGACTACTTTCACTTGTCCGCTTGGAACTTTTGCCTTCAGAAGAGTTTCTTTTGGGTTGTGTGGAGCACCTGCCACATTTCAGAGATGCATGATGACTATCTTCACTGACATGATTGATCAGAATGTGGAGGTGTTCATGTATGATTTCTCTGTGTTTGGTGATTCTTTTGACGAATGCTTGCAAAATCTTGGAATCGTTCTTAAAAGGTGTGTTTAGACCAATCTGGTTCTCAATTGGGAGAAATGTCACTTTATGGTGCGACGGGGCATTATTCTTGGGCACAAGGTCTCTAGTAAAGGTCTTGAGGTAGACAAAGCCAAGGTGGGGTTATTGAAAACCTTCCTCCACCGATTTGGAGTCCGCATCTTTATTCATCATGCGGGTTTCTATAGGCATTTCATCAAGGACTTCTCAAAAATTTCTAAACCCTTGTGCAATCTTCTAGAGAAAGATGTCCCATTCAAGTTTGATGACGAGTGCCTAGCTGCTTTTGAGTTCTTGAGGAAGAGTTTAATCACGGAACCTATCATAACTACACCTAATTGGGATGAACCTTTTGAGATGATGTGCGATGCAAGTGACTATGCAGTTAGAGCAGTTCTTAAGAAGAGAAAGAACAACATATTTCATGAGGTCTAATATGCTAGTAAGACCCTCAATTATACTCAACTGAATTATACTACTAATGAGAAAGAACTCTTAGCCATTGTCTACGATTTTGAGAAGTTTCGATCTTATTTTCTTGGGACGAAGGTGACAGTGTTCACTGATCACGCTGCTATTCGTTATCTCATCTCAAAGAAGGACTCGAAGCCTAGATTGATTCGATGGGTTCTTTTACTTCAGGAATTAGAGTTAGAGATCAAGGACAGAAAAGGTACTGAGAATCAAGTCGCTGATCATCTCTCTCGTTTGGAAGATCCAAGTGCAACTTCACAGGATAAGATATTGATAAATGAGTCTTTTCTCGATGAGCAACTGTTTGAGGTGAAAGAAGAAGAATCGTGGTTCGCAGACATCGTGAACTATCTTATGAGTAATATCATGCCTCCAGACTTGTCTTTTGCTCAAAGGAAAAAGTTTCTTCATGAGGTGAAGTGGTACATGTGGGATGATCCATATTTGTTTAGGCAAGGAGCTGACCAGATCATCAGGAGATGTATTCCGTACAACAAAACGGGGGAGATCTTGCGAGATTTCCATTCGACTGCGTATGGAGACCACTACGGTGGAGAAAAGACAACAACTCGTATCCTTCAAGTAGGATTTTTCTGGCCTACATTGTTTAAGGATGTGCATCAATTTGTTTTGAAGTGTGATCGATGCCAGCGTGTGGGTAATATGTTTAATAGGGATGAGATGCCTCTTAATGTGCTTCTCGAGGTTGAGGTCTTTGATGTTTGGGGATTTGACTTCATGGGGCCGTTTGTCTCATCTTACAATAATCAGTATATCTTGTTGGCGGTTGATTATGTCTCGAAATGGGTTGAGGTCAAGGCTTTTCCGATAAATGATGCGAAGGTAGTGCTGAATTTTCTTCATAAGAAGATATTCACACGATTTGGGACTCCAAGAGTCATAATCGGTGACGAGGGATCGCATATCTGCAATCGCAAGTTCAATGCTATGATGCAACGGTATAATGTGAATCATCGCATTGCTACAGCCTACCATCCTCAGACTAATGATCAAGCTGAGGTATCTAACAGAGAGATCAAGCGTATTCTAGAGAAAGTTGTGTGTTCATCAAGGAAGGATTGGTCTTTGAAGCTTGATGAAACTGTTTGGGCATATCGAATAACACACAAGACTCTGCTTGGCATGTCGCCATTTCAGTTGGTTTATGAGAAGGGATGTCATTTGCCTGTGTAGCTCGAGCACAAAGCATATTGGGCTTTGAAAAAGTTGAACCTTGATTTAGATGCAACTGGTAATAAAAGAATGCTTCAATTGAATGAACTCAATGAGTTTCGGCTTCAAGCGTATGAGAACAACAAAATGTATAAGAAGAAAGTCAAAAGGTGGCACGATAGGGGTCTAGTGCTCAAATCATTTGTGTCGGGGCAACAAGTTCTGTTATTCAACTCTCGTCTCCGTCTTTTTCCTGGAAAGTTAAAGTCGGGGTGGTCAGGGCCGTTTATTATCAAAACTATGTTTCCACATGGAGCAGTGGAGATTTTTGAGAATGATCCAGGAAAAGCATTCAAGGTGAATGGACAGAGGTTGAAGCATTACTATGGGGATACGGCAAACTGTGAGGTGGTTAGTTCCGTTTTATTGTCTACTTGATCTCGAGTTTCTACGTCAAGTTAACGACGTAAACCAAGCGCTTCTTGGGAGACAACCCAAGTTTGTTGTACATTAGCAGATAGAGGAAGAAGAAAATAAGGAGAAAAACACAAAAAAATCAGAAAAAGAAAAAAATTCAAGTTCAACTACATAAGCACGGCGCGCCCGCGCTGGCATGAGGGGCGGTCACGCTGGATTTCCAGAAGCACGGCACGCCCACGTTGCCAGGCGGGGCGGCCGCGTTGAGTCCCTGTAGTCGAAAAAAAGAGAGAAGGAAATAAACAAAATTTTGGGGACTTCAATACAAAATCAATTTCTACCTGAATTTCCCTCCTCCACTTCCCATAATTTATGTTCCAAATCAATTCCATTACCCCCATTACTCCCATTAATCCCACTTCTTTTCTATAACTAATTATATTCCTAATCTTCTATATATACAAACACTTATACACAAACTTCTCCATCACTTCTCAAATTCTCAAACGCAAATCTCTCTTATACACAAACTTCTTATTCTCTCTTATTCAATCTCAATGGCACCCAAAAGACAACGAACCCAAGTTAGCAGTAGCACCACTGATTCTTTGAGTGTGGGTGGTGTGAGGCCCAGGTTTTTAACTCCGGAGGCTGAGGCGGAGTATACGAGGCTGCTTTCGAAGCCTATAGCCAAGGAGCGAGGTTTTCTGCCATCAGGGAGGGATGGTAAGTTGTTAGAGATGATTGTAGAGATGGGGTGGATAGCTTTTTGTGAGGCGCCGGCTGCGGTGCCTATGAGTGTGGTTCGCGAGTTTCACGCGAATGCAAAGGCTGAGAAGAACGGGTTCACTGTGGTGAGGGGATTGATGGTGGACTATAGTGCTGAGGCGATTCGGAGGGTGATTAAGCAGCCCGAGAGGAGGCCAGAACAGGAAAATTGGAATGAGAATATGGGGGATGATTTTAACTTGGATTTGATCGTTGCTACCCTGTGTGTGCCTGAGACTCACTGGAAGTTCAAGAAGGTCACGAATGAGTATGCCACTTTCCCGGCCTCATCATGCCAACATCATGCCATCATCTCACGTGCATGATGTTACTGTGAAGCGTGAACGTTTGTTGTGGGGGATTCTTCAGGGAGACTATGTGGATCTTGGGATGGTGATCTTGCGAGGCAGTACTCCGAGTATATACCATATGCATCCATTGTGACAAAGTTGTGTATGGCGGTTGAAGTTCATTGGCCCGCACATGAGCAGTTGTAGCTCCCGAGTGCCCCGATTGATAGTTCGACGTTGTTGAGTATGCAGGAGTGGTACGGTAGTAAGCCCGATCCTAAGGGGCTTGATTATTCTTATGACCATCTGCCAAGTGGAATGCCAACTCCTCAGGAATATGCTGGTGGCACGACTCAGGCGAGGAGAGCAGCTTGGAGAGCTGAGTTGGGAGAGAAGGCCGGTCCTTCGGGGTCACAGCAGCAGCAGCAAGAGGAAGCACAGGGCAGTGTTGGGATGAGTTCAGCGCAGTATAGGCGCTTGATGAGGAGGATGGATGCGATGCATGACATTCATAGTTGCTTTGTACAGGACCTTACCCTGGCTTTGGGGACTGCATTCAGAGCCACAGAAGTTGATATCCAGTGGCCGGTATTTGGTGAGGATTCTGTGTACCCGCCTCCAGACACTCCTGACACTCCACCCGTTGAGAGTGATGACCCTGATTTTGAGTAGGTATGTCTGATTCCTTACTATTACCTTCACTGAGGACAGTGAATATTTTAAGTTTGGGGGTAGTAGTTATGGATTATATGTTATGTGTGAGTCGCATATAGTTTGCATATTCATGCTAGTTTAGTTCATATAGTTGCATATTTGCCATGTAGTAGTTTTTTTTAGTTTTTTTTATTTTTATGATAGTCGTTCATATAGTTCATGCATTTGTATTATAATATGATCCCTTAAGTTTGCTTTTTCGATTGATTTGTGATATTGATGCTAGTGTAGTGATGTCGTGTTTAGTGATGTTAAGTCCTATCGAGTTGATTTGCATGCTAGAAATAATTATAATTTCACTAAATCTTATAGGTTGCTTGAGGGCTAGATCATGATTATGGTTTGTTGGTTTTTCGAGGTTTAATCACTTGTTTATATTTAGAATTTAGGATATTCTCTTAATGATAAAATAACATGGATATTTAAAAATTGGAGTAAAAATTTGGATTTAATTGCTAGTTGTTGTGGCTAGGTGTCAAATGGATGGTAGCCAGCTCATATTTTTATGAGTAGTCTAGGGTTTAACGAGATGGAGCGAAACGCACTCGTTCAGAAATCATGTGAAGAAAAGAAAAAAAGAGAAAAAATATGTGTTATGCATAATTGATCACGTGTGGGCTCTTTCATACTCAAGTTATTAAGTTCTTAGGGGACTTTGTGCCTAGTGACCTAAGGCTTTATAGTCTGGGATCCACTAACCTAACGCTCGATATATGGGTATTATTGTATAAGTCTTTTGTGGACCTCACTCATTGCACGGTCAAATAAGCATATTTGTGTTGTTTATGTGTTAGCAATAAGGGCATGAATCCATGTATAACTCCGATATATGAATTGGAGTGTTATAAGTCATTTTGAGTTTAGCTTTTTATTTTATTTATAACCGTGTGATTGCCTTGATGAGTAGTGAGTCATGATTATTGATCTAGTTGCGATGTATATCCACAAGCATTTGCACACACACATGTTTCTGGCTTGTAAATTGATTTATGGAATATGATTGATCTTTGTGCGAATAACTGCATTTATTGAGATATTTCTTGTTGCTTGGTTTAGTTAATCTGAGGGGATCGTTGCATTCATATTAGTTACATTCCTGCATTTTTATTTTTTGTTCTTTGAGTCTGTTTATGCTTGAGGACAAGCATCGGTCCAAGTTTGGGGGTGTGTTAAGTGGCATTTATGTCCACTTAGAATGCTCTATAAAGGCTTGAATTGATGTTTTGTACTCGAGTTATTTGTGTATTTGGTGTGGTTTTGTAGTGTTTTTGCATTTCAGGCATATAACAGGAATCAAGGTAATTTAGCACTGTTTTGGTTCTAAATTGTTGTTAGGAAGGTGTCAAGAAGATTACTCGTGAAAAGGCCAACTCAACCCAGCAAGAAAAACAGAATTTAGGATATTTTTTTCCGAAGAGTCAGCGCGCCCGCGCTGTAGTAGCGCACGCCCGCGCTGTAGTAGCGCGCGCCCGCGTCATGTTTCCAGAAAGACAGCGCGCCCGCGCAGGTGAAGCGCGCGCCCGCGCCAGGTCGGGATGGCAGAATTCTGTTTCTAATTGGATTCTGATAGTTTGAAGCCCTGGTTGATTCTATAGCATATATATTAATAACTTATGATTATTTTTAACAACAAGACATACCAAAGCTTAAGGAGAAGGCGTAAGAAGACCGTATAGCACAATTCAACCAAGGCGAAGAGGATCTAGTTTATTCTTGTGATTCTTTGTTTTAAGTTATCAACTTGGATGCTAGTTTTCTTATTTGTTGAACCTAAACTCTTGTGTAACGTACTTGGTTTTATTATTTATTCAGTATAAAGACTGCGTTTATTATACCATGCTTTCATCGGAACCCACATTGATGATGAGTCCGATTATGGGCTAATCGTAATCGTGGGGTTCTAGCGGATTTATTTATGGATTTCTTTAGTTAATTTGTTTCGATGCCTTAGTATGTGGTGATTGTATGATAACCTAGTATTAGTTGTGCTTATTCGTCTAATAAGCGGCGCGAACTTATAAGACAGCGTGTTAATCTCTATTGAAGCAAAAGTGAATCTAGGGGTTTAGAACTTGCCTTACTAGCATAGGTTCATGTATTTATGCATGATTCATAGGTAATTTTTAACCATCTTACTTGCCCTATGTAATCATGATAGATAACTTGTGCATTAAATCGTTATGTTGTCAAATTCTATAGACATATAGGGTCTCAATATAATTGGTGTCTATTCAGCTTCTATCTATTTGTGGATGTATGGTAGTAGGGTATTCGTACAACAAAAGTTGGCGTTTACTAGTTTCGTGTTATCTGATTAGTGTCATCACCATTGCATGATAAGGTTAAGAATAAAAAGGCTATTGAATGAAGTAGTAATGAAGTTAGAATCCCATGTTTGTGTCATATAGTAATCAATCCTTTTTAATCTCTTAGTTAATGTTCTTTAGTATAATCTCTTAGTTAATCGTAGTTATAAAAAATCTCAATTTGTTGATCGTCTTAGCATTGAATAATAACCATATCATTGTTGAATAAGTGTATTGATTGAAATTAATCTAAACCAGTCTCTGTAGGAATGAACTAGAAATAATTATATATTACTTGCAATCACGTATACTTGCGTGAATATTAACGCGTGTTTAGAGTTGAAAAATCTCTTTTTTCCTCATCTTGATTTTGGATATTCTTGGAACGACGACTCTCGTCCATCGTACGTCCAGACCTATGAGGATGTGGAGCAACCTGATTTTCGATATGAGGTCTCTCTCTCCCATCAGTGTCCTCGTCAACAAGTTCCACAAAAGACTCGACATCGTCAGAATACTCCAAGCGTCGTGGAGTGATTCAAGGATTTCCTCCATTAGCTTGGCCACGAACATCGTGGGTGTTTCCTTCAACAATGGGGGCTTTCTCCATAGCATGACCATGGCGGGTGAAACAACGACCTCTCCTTGTCTTGTGAAGCTCCACCGTGTTCAACCTTGAATTAAAGTTGCTCAAAGTATCTCCCATGCGATACAGTTGCTCCAAGATATCAGCGTTGCTAATGAGAACTTGTGGTGTTCCTCCCACACCTGGAGCTCGTGGAGGATCCACTACCTTTCTGCGCACATAGGGTTCATGCTGAGTGTAGCCTCCCTCACCATCTCCTTCAGATCTGATATCACTTCCATCATAAGAACTTTCATCACGATTGTAAGAAATCTTTTCCTCCCAAGATTATGATCTTGATTAGCCCCCTCCTTCTAGCGCCAATTTGTTGACGGAGGAATTTGGTATCAACAAGGTTTGAGGTTCGTCACCGGAATCAAGATCTACGATGGTGGTTCTTCTCCGAAAAATTGAGCGGATTGTGGTGGTTGTGATAAATTGGGTGCTGAGATTGATTAGGATTAGTGGTGGCTCCTTTTTAGTTCTCAACTTCCAAACCCTCTTAATGTGCCTACGTACCCTTTATATAGGGATCAAACTTGACGTAGTTCTTGGAGAACAAAAAATCTAATGGGCTTAGACTTCTCATTCCTAGGCCCGGTAGAAGTCCCTACAGAATCCATATTCCGCTAGCTTTAGGAATGTCCAACTATGAGGCCCAACCGCGAAGGCCCAAGGTTCGTCCATAATTTCACGGATAATGCATCTCCATACGCAAGGATAGCACTCTGCTATAACACTGGAGCGTGGAAAAGCCTTTTGCCTTATCCTGAGCGAGGATAAGCCCGGAGCGAGTACAAGCCCGGAGCGAGGACAAGCCCTTTGCCTTGTCCTGAGTGAGGACAAGCCCGGAGCTAGGACAAGCCCGGAGCGAGGACAAGCCCGGAGCGAGGAAAAGCCCTTTGTGTTGTCATGAGCGAGGACAAGGTCTTTGCCTTGTCCTGAGCGAGGAAAGCTCAAAGCGAGGACAAGCCCGGAGCGAGGACAAGCCCTCTGCCTTGTCCTGAGCGAGGACAAGCCCGGAGCGAGCACAAACTCTTTGCCTTGCGAGGACAAGCCCGGAGCGAGGACAAGTCCGTTCATCCAAACAAGTCATGTAGCGCATTCCACTTGTCTAGGGCACGCCCTACCCCTAGGACGCGTCCACTTCTGTGGTGTTGCAGCTTAAACCCAAACATATTCCATATCTTTCATTTCATTAAATGAGGGCGCGTCCTAACTCCAGGACGCGTCCTCCCCTCATGTGTTGCAGCCTAAAATCTAATATTTCATCATTTTGCCCCAATTTGATTTCAATTGATTTGTTCTTAACCCAAAATGATACATTACCAAATTTTGGTTATAATACCTAGTTACGGACGAAGGCTTTGCGACTAAGGGGTCCAAAATTTTCGATTGCCCTTCAAATAAAGTTTTAAAAGATGTGGTGCAAATATTTTTGCAAAATAGCCGACTCACGAAAATCCCAAGAGGACTTTTCGGAGTTTTAAGTTTTATATCTTGGGACAAATGGTGTCATATACTACTAACAGCTAATTCCAAGCATTTTATGCATATAAACCCAAGACAGACAGAAGATTTAGCAAAGCATCAATGGAAGGCACTGCTATCATTTTGTCGTGCACATGTTTACTCTCAATCTTAATGTTCTACTCTGCAGCAGACACGTTAACTGTAAATCAAACCATCAGTGATGGACATACCATTGTGTCCGCAGGAGGAGACTTTGAAATGGGATTTTTTAGCCCGCAAGGCAATCCCAAGAATCGATATTTCGGTGTATGGTTCAAGAAGATATCAAATGGAACAGTTATATGGGTGGCGATCCCAATGATGCATTTATGCATCTAGCCACATCATTAAATTACCATAAATAAGATAAATATTATTGTGCTCTAAATGAAAATTAGGGGAAAGTGACAAAATTTAGGTAAATTAGGAAATATTTGGTTTCAAAATGCATATAACATTGGAATTGAAGTTTTATTTTAAGATCAAAAGACACTTATTGGTGTCAAATTATAGCAATAGTTATAACTATTTTACATATTATATTTGACTTCTATTATAACTTTTTTTAAAATAAATTGTTTACTGTCATTTTTCCCTTTAAAAGGTTACACAGTTTTTTTGCGGAAAAAGTCGCACAAAGTTTGAGTTACAAAGATATTATTTAAATCAGTGAGCTATAATCATTATATCCATACTCTTTATTAAGTAGCGAAACCTGGTATAATTTGGTGTTAAAAGTATTAAAGTATCAAATTTTGGTACTTACCTACACAAATTGACTTCTATTCTCTACAAACTTTGTTTTTTTAACACAAATCGACTTCTATTCTTTGTAAATTTTATTTTCTTTTTAATTAGTGTTCATCTAATCATTTATTTACTTCATAAAATAAAAATAATATATATTTATGTATAATTTGGTGCTAAAAGTACCAAAGTACCAAATTTTGGTACTTACCTGACATAAGTTGACATCTATTCTCAATAAACTTACCAAATTTTGGTACTTACCTGACATAAGTTGACTTCTATTCTCAATAAACTTTGTTTTTAATACAAATCGGCTTCTATTCTTTGTAATTTTTTTATTATTTTTATCGTAGCTAACTCACAGCCGCTACTCTTCGGGTGCGCACTGGGTAAACCCTACGGGCTCACGCAATAGCCTGCAAACCAGCTACCCTTCGGGTGCGCACTAGGTAAACCCTACGGGCTCACGCAATAGCCTGCAAACCACATGAACTAAGGTAAACCGCATTTAAGATGCGACAGACTCTAGTTCAGGAGGCATAATCATAAATTCTCTTCCCGTGAGATTCGAACCTGTGACCAAGAGAAGGATAGTTATCCCCTCTTTAACCAACTGAGCCAACCCCTACGGCTATTCATTATAAATTTTTTTTTTTCGTTAGTGTTCATCCAGTTGTCTATTTACTTTATAAAATAAAAATATTTTTTAAACGATTTGTAAATTATATTAAAAATTTATTAAGTTACGTTAAATTAAGTAAAATAACTTATATTTATTTTTAATTTTAAAAAAACTACAAACTACTAAGTAAACTACTTACACGAATTGACTTATATTCTCTGTAAACTTTATTTATTTAAAAATTATATTAAAAATATATTAAGTTGCGTTAAATTAAGTAAATAACATATATTTACTTTTATTTTGAAAAACTACTAACTACAAAGTAAACTATTAACACGAATTGACTTCTATTCTCGGTAAATTTTATTTTCTATAGTATTATTTTAAAACTAATTAAGTAATAGCAAATGACTTTAGTAACATTTATTAACTTTTAAACTGAAAATTATTGATTTAACGGTCATATATTTTACTGTCCATCACAACGTTTATTTACTTTAAATTAAAAAACATATTTTAACAGTAACAGATTTATGGGTTGTATTTAGATTATATTAAGTAATATTAAATTAAGTTTAATAACATCTATTTACTTTTAATTTATAAATTAATCTTTATCGATAATTAAGTAATATTAAATAAACTATATTGAAAAGGCTAATTATAAGATAATTATCAAATTATATTATTTAATATTAAATTATCTAAAGAACAGATATTTGGTTCATAAGATAGAGATACAATTCGTTTCACAAAAATAAAATTAATATGTTAGATTTTTATATCAAGTAAAACAATGCAAAACTAGAATTATAGTGAAAAATTTCATAACTAATTCGATTCTTTCTAATCACATAACTATTTTTTGCAAGTACCAATTTAATATTGATATTAATATAGTAGTTTTAATTCCTTTTTCACATGAATTATGAATAATTCTCTACAAATATTAATTCGATATTTTTAATCTCGGACCCGTATTTAGCACGTGTTATCAACTATCTATACTAATAAGGAAATCATGTTTAGGTGCTAAATTTTGGTACTCACTAGAAAATTATATAAATCTTTTTCATAATTTTATGTAATAAAATCTCAACTGACAAAATTAACTTCTACTCTCTGTAAATTTTATTTTCCTTTCATTTTTATTTGTTGCTGAACATCCAAACGTCAGTTTACTTTAAATAATCGTATTAGTAAGTTAACACATCAGATTTATATAAGTAAATAATTAGGTACATGCATAACTAGAACTATACGGTGAGATTTTAGAGTTACACTTAACTTCGATTTTTTAACTACAAATTTTAACAGCATTTTATATATTGTATTTAGATCTATATTTTGCACGGATTATAAATTTCAATTTTATACAAATAATAATGGGATTCTATTATTTTTAATTTCGGGCACGTGCGAAGCACCAGTTACCAACTAGTATACTTTTATTTTGAAAAACTACTAACTACAAAGTAAACTATTAACACAAATTGACTTCTATTCTTTGTAAACTTTATTTTCTATAGCATTATTTTAAAAATAATTAAGTAATTGCAAATGACTTTACTAATATTTATTAACTTTTAAACTGAAAATTATTAATTTAACGATCATATATTTTACCGTCCATCACAACGTTTATTTACTTTAAATTAAAAAACATATTTTAAGAGTAACAAATTTATGGGTTGTATTTAGATTATATTAAGTAATATTAAAGTAAGTTTAGTAACATCTATTTACTTTTAATTTATAAATTATTTTTTATCGATAATTAAGTAATATTAAATAAACTATATTGAAAAGGCTAATTATAAGATAATTATCAAATTATTTTAATTAATATTATATTATCTAAAAAACAGATATTTGGTTCATATGATAGAGATATAATTCGTTTCACAAAAATAAAACTAATATGTTAGATTTCTATATCAAGTAAAACAATGCAAAACTAGAATTATAGTGAAAAATTTTATAACTGATTCGATTTTTTTTAACCACATAACTATTTTTTGCAAGTAACAATTTAATATTTGATATTAATATATTAATTTTAATTCGTGTTTCGCACGAATTATGAATAATTCTCTACAAATATTAATTCGATATTTTTAGTCTCAGACCCGTGTTTCGCACGGGTTATAGCTATCTATACTAATAAGCTTCCCAAATCTTGGTACTCACTAGAAAATTTATACAACTATTTTTAAAATTTTATGTAATAAAATCTCAACTGACAAAAATTAACTTTTACTTTTACTCTTTCTAAATTTTATTTTTTTATTTGTTGCTGAACATGAACATTCGAGCGTCGATTTACTTTAAAATAATCGTATTAGTAACTTAACATGTCAGATTTATATAAGTAATTAGGTGCATGCATAATTAGAAACGGTGAAATTTTAGAGTTACACTTAACTTCGATTTTTTAACTATATATTTTAACAACATTTTATATATTATATTTAGATATGTATTTTGCACGAATTATGAGTTTTAGTTTTATGCAAATAATAATGTGACATTATTATTTTAATTTTGGGCTCGTGCTTCGCACGGGTACCAACTAATATTTATGATTACTAAACTTATGTAAATTTAGTAGTATAATGTTAAATAATCATTCGCAGTAAAATATTAAGATATCATAAAAAGATCCAACAATATCTTATACTTTCACCGGTTCCCTCAATTGTATACTTTTCATAATCCGATAACATATATAACGAATATCAATATTAATATAAACAATTAGATTAAACAAATAAGGGATGTGAGGACTCGAACGGACGAGTCCTTCTCTGAATCGAACTCTGATATCACGTTAAAATTGATAAAAGGTGCTTTGTATTTTTTGATCACTCAATATGATAATAATGTGTTTAAGGTTATATATATACCTTAATATTACAATATTATATCTTATACTCACTCAGTACCAGCCAAATGTTATCGTTTCTGAGAGAGTATCTGATACTCATTTTAAGATGAATATAAAGTATAGTTCTATAACTTTTAAAAAAAAAATCTTTTTTTGAATAAAAATATAATGTTCAAATTTTTATTCAGAAAAAGAAATTTTTTAAAAAAAGTTATAAAACTATATTTTTTATTTATCTTAAAATACGTGTCGAATACTTTCTTAGAAATAATAACAATTAGGAGAGAGAGGGAGTAATATATAGCTAAAATAAAATATAGCAGTAAAACTGGCCTGCTAATAAGTATAGCAGTAAAAAAACATAGCCGTGACCCCTAGTTAGAGTTGAAAATAGACGGGTATTATGGGGAACAAAATTATCAACTAGTATTGAGGGGACGAACACTTTCCTTTACTCATGAAAACTGGGACGGACTTTTACCCAGCTTTCGTAAAGGCCGGCCTGGTTAGAGAGGATGAAGACTTTGCGACTCAGGGTCTTTGACAAGGGTCCCAATTATTCGATTCCCCTTCACATTAATTTTGTAAAAGATCGTGTACAATTTTTCCAAAGTCTAGATGACCCCCATAGTTGCAGTCTTACAGGGTAAACGACTCGTTAAAATCCCAAGGATTGACTTTTTGAGTTTCGAGTTTTTTAACTTGGGGACAAATGGTGTCGCATACTACAAACTGCTAATTTACTACCACGTATTTTATGCATAAAAACTCGAGACAAACAGAAGAATTAGCAAAGCATCAATGAGAGGCACTGTTATCATTTTGTTGTGCTCATGTTTACTCTCAATTCTAATGTTCTCCTTTGCAGCAGACACCGTGACTGCAAATCAAACCATTAGTGATGGACATACCATTGTGTCCGCAGGAGGAGACTTTGAAATGGGATTTTTTAGCCCCCAAGGCAATCCCAAGAATCGATATTTCGGTGTATGGTTCAAGAAGATATCAAATGGAACAGTTATATGGGTGGCTAATAGAAATTCTCCGATTTTTAATACGTCAGGCGTTGTAAGGGTCAGTAGCAGGGGAATTGTTGTAAGTACTAATCAAAGTACTACTGTCAGTATATGGACATCAAATTTTTCGGGATCAGTGAAGAATCCAGTGGCTCAGCTATTAGACACAGGGAACCTTGTTTTTCGTGATGAAAATGAGCAACAAAAGTTTGCATGGCAAAGTTTTGATTATCCTGTGGATAATTTCCTAGCAGGCATGAAATTTGGATATGATTTAGTAAGTGGCATTGACAGGTACTTTTCATCATGGAAAAGTGAGGATGATCCATCACTTGGTGATTATATTCATCGACTTGATAAAAATGGTTTTCCACAGCTAATGGTGTGGAAAGATTCAGATGCTTGGTATAGATATGGACCTTGGGTTGGCTCAAGATTTAGCGGTAATTCTGTACTTAAACCTAATGGAATCTACACAACCGGATTTGTTATAACTGAGACGGAGGCTTATTATTATTTTAATCGTGTCAATAGCGAATCTCCTGCAACAAGGCTGACAATGACACCAGGTGGCTTATCAAGTCGTTATATATGGAACAGAGATAAACATATTTGGACACAATATCTGACTTTACAAGTGAGAGATTGTGATCGTTATGGGATTTGTGGAACAAATGGTGTTTGCAATCTTAACAAGTCTCCTAGGTGTGAATGTATGACTGGGTTTCATCCGAAAAAGCCAGAAGATTGGGCAGAAGCAGATTGGCTTAGTGGCTGTTCGCGCAAAGTTCAATTGGAATGTGGAAATGATGGAGATGGTTTTTTGAAGTATATTGGTGTAAAATTGCCAGACACACGATGGTCATGGTATAACATGAGCATGAGCCTTGCAGAATGCGAGAACAAGTGCTTGAAGGATTGCAATTGTACAGCCTATTCAAATACAGATATTCGAAATGGGGGAACTGGATGCTTGTTATGGTTTGGTGGTCTGATGGATATGCGAGGCTACTCAGACGATGGACAAGATCTTTATGTAAGAATGCCAGCTTCTGAATTAAGTAAGCAGTTTTTTTGAAGCTACTGTTATTAGGTATAACTTCAATACTTTCTTTCCTTTTATTTAATTAGTTGAACTTTCAATATAATATATTTTTACACAGAGGATAACAGAAAATTCAGAGTAAAGAAGCACCTGTGGATCATACTAGTTCCAGTGCCTGCAGTGCTAACACTAATGATAGGCAGTTTCCTGTGGTATGCATACAAGGCAAAAAGGCTTAAGAGAGCAGGTAATTTTAAGTACTGGATTCGTGCATTAATTCATTCTTCAATATTAATCAGTGGTAGTTGATTTGGAAACTCCTATTGTCTGAATAATATTAACACATAGACTCATAAGAATTTGTTCAGAAGATTGGATATTTGCTCACCAAAACAATCAATTTACTTTTGCATGTGCAGAAAAAGTCAGACCTCAAGAGAAGGAAGACCTAGATTTACCTTCATTTAGCTTCATGCAAATTGCAAATGCCACTGCTAATTTCTCCAACAACAATCAGCTTGGCAAAGGTGGATTTGGGACTGTATACAAGGTGAACATTTAGTTTCCAGCTTTGTAAAGAAAAGTGTCAACATAATAATGTCTCTAAGGTTAGGATAGATTTTCCGTGAAATTAATATACAAACTTGTTATTTTAAATTTAATCAAAACAACTGTTAAACCACCAAATATCTCTTAAAAGAAAAGTACACAACCATCTGCATAGGTAGAGCGCATAAGAGATCCAATTCTAACCTGCTAATAATAAGTTTATGTTCAGATGTTTCAAGATAGAAAGTGACATTGACCATCTGTCAGAATAAAAATGAAGATATCACATGTCCTAATTTGCAGGGGATCTTAGAAGAGGGACAGGAAATAGGTGTGAAGAGGCTGTCGGAGGATTCAGGACAAGGGGTAGACGAATTCATGAATGAAGTTTCATGCATTGCTAAACTTCAACATAAGAATCTTGTGAAGCTTCTTGGGTGCTGCATTGAGCAAGGGGAGAGGCTATTAATCTATGAGTATTTGCCTAACAAAAGTTTGGATGTTTATATTTTCGGTATGATCCAAATTAAAACTTCTCTATATTTGTTTAGTCTGTTGGTTTATGAGTATCATAGTCAAATCACCAATGCTGTTCTGCAATACAATGATTGGATTTGAATGGCAAATGAACAGATGAAAAAATGTGCCAATCATTAAACTGGCAGAAGCGGTACAATATTATAATTGGTATTGCAAGGGGACTACTCTATCTTCACCAGGATTCCAGACTAAAAATCATCCATAGAGATCTCAAAGCCAGTAATATTTTATTGGATCATGAGATGAACCCTAAAATATCAGACTTCGGCTTGGCTAAAATTTTTGGAGAGAATGAAACTCAAGCAAGTACAAGAAGAGTGGTTGGGACACAGTAATAATTTCTGCAAAATTTCAATAATGTTTAGATCTATTGCACAATAATAGATTTGACAAGCTAAGCATAACTGGCATGTATTATCAATCTTTTCCATGCAGCGGATACATGTCCCCGGAGTATGCCATTGATGGTGTGTTTTCAGTCAAGTCTGATGTCTACAGTTTTGGTATATCAGTTATAGAGATAATAACTGGGAAGAGAAACAGAAGTTTTGATCATCCGGATCACAACCTTAATCTAATTGGACATGTAAGTAAATTTATATCCATGGTATAAGTTCTTAATCTGCTGGTCTAGTGACCTTAGTAAATATTTGTGAACTAATATGCAGGTATGGAAACAATACAATGAGTGTAATCTTTTGGAAGTAGTTGACAGTGTGGTGTTGGAGTCGAGTAATGAACATGAAGTGTTTCGAGTAATTCAAATTGGGCTACTGTGCGTGCAAGAATATCCGGAAGATAGGCCAAACATGTCATCGACAATCATGATGCTGACTAGTGATGATGCATTGCCTATTCCTAAACAGCCTGGGTTTTTCTCGGAGAGAAGAAATCGTCGTAGAATAGGCTCTTCACAAAAAGCATTTACCTTGAACACAATTAGTGTGTCATCTCTTGCACCTAGATAGTGGTATTTTTTTTCTTATGACAATATTCCTGGCCCTGGGAGTTGAGACACAACTAAATATACTCAACCAACAACCAGTACTCGTCAACTGTTGAGTTTTTGAGTGAAACAGATTCTTCATTAAGCGACCTAAATCATGTACCTTGAGCAGCATTAGTGTGTAGCATTTGTTGTTATTCGTCTTTTTTGATAAGTTAATTAGTTTGGTCAGTATTGTGGAATCAGTAATCTTAATCAAAAAAATTAGCAATTGTACTTGATTCAACATGTTCTGGGACAGTCATCAAATTTTTTCGATAAGTCGCTTTTGATCATGATATGTCTGATCACTGAACTTCACCAAAAAAATTAACAACCGTATTTGATTCAACATGTTCTGTTAGAGTCGTCAGAAATTTTGATGTAATTCATCTTTATGTAACCATATTGGATCACTATTTTAATTTACCTTAAAAGTGATTATATTGGTGTGTCATTTTAAAGGCATTAGAGAAGTCCAATAAAATGCCGTATCATTCCTATAATTTGAAACCAAATGTAAAAAATTTTAGTTCTAAAGGAGTTTTATACTTTTGCAAATATGTATCATTGGTTCTAAATTTGAGATTAAGGATACATTTATGCATCTAGTCACATCATTAAACTACTATATATGAGATGAATGTTGTTGTGCATTCAATGAAACTAAGGGGAAAGTGACAAAATTTAGGTAAATTATGAAATATTTGATTTCAAAATACATATAATATTGGAGTTAAAATTTTATTTTAAAAATACATATAATATTGGAGTTGAAATTTTATTTTAAAATTAAAA
Source organism: Apium graveolens (assembly GCF_009905375.1). Lineage (NCBI taxonomy): Eukaryota > Viridiplantae > Streptophyta > Magnoliopsida > Apiales > Apiaceae > Apium > Apium graveolens. The sequence goes on from NC_133656.1 coordinate 168,981,429, forward strand.
TACACTTATTGGTGCCAAATTATAATAATAACTATAGCTATTTTGAATCTTATATTGGACTTTCTCTTACAACTTTTAAAAAAAAAATTGTTTACCGTCATTTTTCCCTTTAGAAAGTTACACACAATTTTTTTTGCGGAAAAAGTTACACAAAGTTTGAGTTACAAAGATATTATGTAAATCAGTGAGCTGTAATCCTTATAACCATATTTTTTTATTAATAAGCTAAACCACGTATAATTTGGTGCTCAAAATACCAAAGTCCCAAATTTTGGTACTTATCTATACAAGTTGACTTCTATTCTCTATAAACTTTGTTTTTTAACACAAATCGACTTCTATTCTTTGTAAATTTTATTTTCTTTTTAGTTAGTATTCATCTAATCGTCTATTTACTTCATAAAATAAAAATAACATATAACTATGTATAATTTGGTGCTAAAAGTACCAAGGTACCAAAGTACCAAATTTTGGTACTTACCTGACATAAGTTAACTTCTATTCTCAATAAACTTACCAAATTTTGGTACTTACATGACATAAGTTGACTTATATTCTCAATAAACTTTGTTTTTAATATAAATCAACTTCTATTCTTTGCATTTTTTTTATCGTAGATAACCCGCAGCCGCTACTCTTCGGTGCACACTGGGTAAAACCCTACGGGCTCACGCAATAGCCTACACTCAGGAGGCATAATCATAAATTCTCTTCCCGTGAGATTCGAACATGTGACCAAAAGGATAGTTATCTCCTCTTTAACCACTGAGCCAACCCCTGTGGGCTATTCTTTGTTAATTTTATTTTCCTTTTTAGTTAGTATTCATCCAATTTTCCATTTACTTTATAAAATAAAAATATTTTTTAAACGATTTGTAAATTATATTAAAAATTTATTAAGTTACGTTAAATTAAGTAAAATAACTTATATTTATTTTTAATTTTAGAAAAACTACAAACTACTAAGTAAACTACTTACACGAATTGACTTATATTCTCTGTAAACTTTATTTATTTAGAAATTATATTAAAAATTTATTAAGTTACGCTAAATTAAGTAAAATAACATATATTTACTTTTATTTTGAAAAACTACTAACTATAAAGTAAACTACTAGCACGAATTGACTTTTATTCTCGGTAAATTTTATTTTCTAAAGTATTATTTTAAAAATAATTAAGTAATTGTTGTGCAAGACATGCTTGTACTTTAACAAGACTAAGTCAAATTGATAACCCAAAGTAAGTTGTATTGTAATCTTAGTTTGCATTTGTACTTGTAACATCTAAAGTCTGTAAAAATGTAAAAGAGCAGACTAAAGTCTTTTCGTTTAAACAGTATCAAGCCTAAGGATTCTATCTGGAAGAAGATCAAGAAGATCATAGCTCAGAAGAATTATGAAAAAGCTTGGAGTTGAATAAATCTGTTTGGATAAAAATATTCAATGTCAAGATCTCTATAAGTCACAGATTTAATGTTATAGAGAACTCACTCGAGAACTCCAAATGACTTATCGAGAAGTTAGAAAAGCTTATAGAGAACTCACAAAGATATCGACAAGTCAAATTGAAGACATGAAGATTTGAGATATCGACAAGTCATTTCTTCACTAGAGAACTGAGAGTTATCGACAAGTCAACATTCATTATAGAACTCTGAGTTATCGATAAGTCAAATTCCACTTGAGAACTCAGAGATATCGTTAAGCCAAAATTCACTAGAGAACTCTGAGTTATCGACAAGTCAAATTTGACTAGAGAACTTTGAGTTATCGACAAGTCAATAAGCCACTAGAGAACTCAGAGATATCGATAAGTCAAAGTGAAGATATGAAGATTAGAGATCTCGACAATCCAAATTTTCCTATAGTGAACTCAGAGACCTCTACAAGTCAAATTTACTATGGAGTACTAGAGATCTCGATAAGCCAATATACTTATCGAGATGTCAAGTTCTCTATAGATCAAATGGAGATCTCGAGGCAAAATCTCAAAGTACAATTTATAGACCAGTTCCATATCTAAGATTTACAATCAACAAACAATCCAAACAGCTGAATTGACAAGTCTACAAAAAGTAACTTGAAGGATGTGCAAGATCAATGGTGAAGATTAACTGACAAAGGAAGATCAAAGTAAACACAAGATGCTAAGGTATGCTAAGCCAGAAATAGAAGATACACTTTTCCTAAAATGAAAATGACAAGTGACAGTTTACTAAAATTAATAGCATGTCTTATTGTTCACTGTGTAAACCAGCAGTTAACTAAAGTATAAAATTAACACCTGTCCTTTAGTTAGTAGTAACAATTTAGATAGAAAATCTTGTAACACTCTCAAGAAGAAGCTAAATTCTTTATTAACAAAGAGCCTAGAAATTTTGTAGCAAAATATTCTTAATTTTAATATAAAATTAAATGAGTTTTGAAAGATCCGTGTTCTTTATCATTGCATATTTAATTTCTGCAGTAACACATTTCACTACAAGATTTAATTTACTTTGTTCAACCATAAAAAACTCAAGAAAGGCATAAAAACAGTAAAACACATTCACCCCCCCTGTGTGTTATTCATTTTCTAACAAGTGGTATCAGAGCAAAATCTGAAAGTAAACAGATTCAAGATCTTGGAAGAATGAATACACAGAAAATCAGTAGCATCAAAATTCCTACATTTGACAAAACTAACTACACTCTTTGGAAAAAGAAAATGCTGTTGTTTATCAAGATGGCCAATCCACTCTACATTCAGATTCTCAAAAATGGACCCTTCATTCCTATGGTTAGAGTTGAGGAATCTACAGATGGAGACATGGTCATTCTAGCTCATTATGCTCCGAAAGATCCTTCTAAGTACACTGAGCCTGAAAAGGAGAAAGTTTCCCTGTATAATGGCCTATAATTAACATTGATAGAGTCACTTGACAATGTGATGTACAACAACATTGTCAACTGTGATACTGCCAAGCAAATCTGGAAAAAGATTGAAATACTATGTGAAGGAACTAAGGAAGTTAGATCTAATCAAAGAAGGATACTAATTTCATAATATGAGGGTTTTATGGCCAATCCAAAAGAAAGTATAACTGATGTGTTTGAAAGATTCAATAAGCTGATAAATGACTTGCAGCTCCATGACAAATACTATGAAGCTGAAGAAGTGAACTTAAAGTTCTTGCTTACTCTTCCTGGTCATTTAGAACAGAAAATCTCAACAATCAGGGAAGGGAGAGACTTGAGCAGAATAACACTGGAAGTTCTATATAGAATTCTTAAAACATATGAACTATAAATGATTCAAAGGAAATCATTGAGATCTGGTCAAGGACATGTTGTAGATGGCTCAAGTGACTTAATTGTCAATAAAAGCCAAACATCTAATGATGAGCCAAGATCTCAAACTCCAACTGCCTCATCAAGTGAGCAAAGAACAAATGATTCACAGGAATATGTCATTCTGGAATTGGAAGAAGATGAGTTTTACACTCTTGATGAACTGGATGAGCTAGATCAGTCAATGGCCTATCTGGCAAGAAAGTTCTCTAACATTAGAGTAAAAAAGCCAAGATTCTTCAAGGGTAAATGACAGTCTTTCAACAAAGACAACAGCTGGAAAGAAAAAGGGAAGTACACATCTGATAGCAAAAATGGTTACAAAACTGGATCTGTTGACAGATCAAAGATAAGGTGCTTCAACTGTGATGAACTAGGCCATTTTTCCACAAAATGCAGGAATCCCAAGAAAGTAAAGAAGGACAAAGCTTATCTTGAACTGGAAGCAAAGTATGAAGCTCTTCTGAGGAAGTTGGAAATTATGCTTTAATGGCCTTAGAGCAAGGAGAATCATCCTCAACACAATCACATGTACCAACTCTCACTACCATTGATTTTAATGTGAGTCAATATAAGGAAACTATAGAAAAGATGAGCACATAAATGTTTCACATACATACAAGTATGGTTGCTGCTAATGAAGAAGTTAGCAGGCTGACAAAGATAAATGAGAAGCTTGAAAGTGAGAAACAAGAAGCTGAATTGTTGTTGGTGGAGCTTGAAACTGTAAGACAAGAAAATGCATATCAGAAGAACAAGCTCAAGTGTGCAAGTGAAATTGAAACAGTGCTAAGGGATAAGCTGGAAAAGAATGAAGTTAAATTGGAATCCTTCAAGAATGCATCTGAGTTAATTGGACAGTACCATGAGAAAAACAAGCCATGTCCAAACATTGCTATTGGTCTTGACTATTATGCCTTGAACAACAAAAATAAAGATATAGGTGATAAAGTAAAAGTAACAGAAAATGAAAATATTCCAGCAATGTTGAAAAAGGTTGTCTCTCCCATGTTCAAGGCATGTGAAGTAAATTTCAGTGAAGAAGAGTTGATTATCAAGCAAGAAATTGCTGATGAAGATAAAGAGAAGAAAAATACAGAAACAACTCCATCTTCCAAAGATGAAGAGAAGCTCATGGATAATCAAAGCTCCAAGACACCTGCCAAGGAAACCAAGACTGAAGATGCAAGAAAGAAGAAGAAAAATAGAAATGGGAAAATTGGGATAAACAAAAGTAATAATTTTGCTTATGTTGCTGATTATTAGGTCCCGTAAGAGGGCTATTTTAAGCTAGAAGGGGGGTTGAATAGCTTAATTACCAATTTAAAAATTGTTGTAGCGTTTTAAAAATATTTTATCCCTTTTTAAAACTTTACCGAGTGGTTATGCAGTTTATATGTGCGGAAAATAAAGTGCAAGGAAAGAAAATACCACACGGTGATTTTATCCTGGTTCGCGATGGCGCAACCTCTAATAGATTCGCTCACCCCTCCTCCAGTCCCCGAGCTCCTCTCCCGGACTCAGGATTTTCCCTTATAATAAACTCGCTCCTTTAGTAGGCGGAGAAGCCTTTACACCCTTTACAAGTATTTGTCTTAGTACGTAACACAAGGGTCACCACCTCAAAATAAATGTATTACCTACACAACTTATCTTAGACAATAACTCCCTAATATTTCTTCAAAGTTGTTGTAGATTCTTTGTGTGGACTTGGCTTCCTTAGCTTTTTTCGGTCTTGGATCTTAGTGATCCGGTTTTGGGTCTTTCCTCTTCTTCATGGTGCGAAGACTACTAACTCCCCGTTAGTACGTCTAGGACTTGGGTCTTAGAACGAGAATCACCTCACGTCACTTCACCTCACTACAAAACTAATAAGACAATCCATGAAACAAACCAAGTATAGAAAATATGGTTTGAACTAGTATATTACTGTACTAGCCCACAAATAGTATAATATTCAAATAAGAATATTAAACAAAATAAGAATACTTGAGTTAAGATAATAAATAGTAGTCTAGGTATTTTTATGATTACTCCTTTATAAATTAAATAGATAGGTGGAGTAATATGAGAAGTCTTTTTATATTAAGAACTTATGGCTTATGACTTCTTTAGTATTCTTCTTCTTTCGATTATATATTTATAGATCGAAGAATACTTTAATGACAATCTCGGAGTTGTAATTTTACCTTTAAGTGTATCAACTTAAGGTTTTAAGGTATACTTGTATATTGACGATTATAAGGTCAAAGTATACTCTTTTAACTTTAAGCACGTTTATAAGATTTATGAGTCTTAGCCAAGATCCAATTAAATAAGTGCAAGTAATTGGCTTAAGATTGTGCTTTCGAAGTTTGGACGAATAATTACGAGTATTTTATAGATATCGTAGTATAACCCCACGGAACACTGAAAGATGTTAGAAGAGGCTTATACAATATGAATCGTAATTGTTTATATACATGATATGTGTTAGCCAAGATCCAATTAAATAACGTAAATTAATTGGCTAACTCGTGGATTTGATTCGTCCTTAATTTTAACGGATGATTATGAAGTAGTTTATATGGAACAAGCTATAATCCCCCGGAACACTAAAGATGTTAGAAGGGATTACACTTTTACTTCATAATATTTTATATGTACGTTATTAGTTAGAAAAGATCCAATTAAAGAGCGTTAAGTAATTGTCTAACTCGTACGATCCGTTTTAAGATTTGACAAATTACAAAGTATTTATATGAGACAAGTAATAATCCCCCGGAGAGCACTAAAGATGCTAGAAAGAATTACACTTAAACTTCATAATTATTTTATGAGCACGAATGAATATTAGCCAAGATCCAATTAAAGTGCAAGAAATAATTGGCTAACTCGTACTTGTGTCAAATATAATCTCCCCTTGGAGATAAAGTACTTTTCTTTTTAGATCTTCTCGTTGGAATGATTTATGTGAAGATCAAGTACTTATTCGAATTCCGAGTTCGAATCTAAATTCTCCCCGAGAACTTCCTTTATAAGAGAGCTTGTATTAGAGTTTAAGATGAAGTAGAGAAGTTAAGTACAAAGATTAAATACGAAGAACTTAAATAAGAAGCTAAAACTAACCACTTTTGGAAAACTGTCGGAAAGGTTCGCCGGAAAAATTCGCCGGAGGTTCGGCCGGATTTTGGCACTTTGGTCGAACTTGGGCAGCCCTTCGGGAGCCCGGAAGTGATAGTGGATGAGCTCACTTGTTGGGATAAAGCTTGGTTGGGTGAAGCTAAGCTTAAGTTTCAAAAATCTTGTATATATGTAAGTATATAGAAGAGAGAGAAGGTTTTTGAGAAGAAGTGTGTGTATAGAATTTGAAAGAGATGAAAAGAAGCACTTCTTGAAAAAATTCCAGAAACTTTGTGGCTCTTTAGCTTGAAGAAAATGGGCTGGGGTGGGGGTTTATTTATAGGAGGAGTTTGGTGGATTGAATGGTTGAGATTTGAGAAGGAATGAATGGTGGATGGAGTGTATCACATGGATTGAAGACATGGCAAGTAGGTTGTGTTTCTTTGAAAGTGGGAAGGAAGCACAAGCTAGTATTCATTCAAATCTGAGATGATATATATATATTAAATATATATTTTCCTTTTCTTTTAATCATTGTTTAATCACTTTAATTAAGGATTAAACACCATTAATTATGACCACTTTAAAAACTCCTAAATAAATATCATAAAAAATATGATAATTACTTAAATAATATAAAATGATGTCCTGTAAGTTTTGGTCAACTTTAGTCAATGGTAACTAGGTCAAACGTGGTCAACTGTGGGACCAACTGCCTCGATTTTTGTGCCCGGACAAAAATTCTCTGAATGCTACAATTTTTTTACCATACTTAGAAAATACCATTTAAATGATCCATACCAAATTTCAAGTCATTATAGCATGTGGAAGTATTTTATCTAAAAATGAAACTGTTCTGTCAGCCTTTCTTCTGAATAAAAAAATCGCGGGTCTTGAAATAAAGGAGATGGATCTTTTGACCAAAGTTTTGACTTGTATAAATACTTAAAATATATTTCCTAACATATAAAATATATTTGGATGAAAGGAAATGTGTTTGAGTATTTTTGAATAATATTCTCCTACAAATGCTGATTTTACGAAATAGGAGAAAATTACTGTAAGTAATCATGAATGAGTTGCAGAACTGGATATTAATATTTCAACCTTGAATATTAATAATATTTGAATAAAAAATCTTTTGATATATGTAGAGATATATTTTGGAGTGAAGAGTTAAATATTTTTGATATAGCACGAGACCTTTAAAGAATATTTCTGCAATATTCCTTATTCGAGCTTGTTGCTATATTCCTGTTGCAACACAGATCTAAGAAATATCATATCTTGATGTTTCTTCTTTGATCATATTGCCTTAGAGATATATTCCATAAAGATATAGTTTTGATGTTTTGCAAAAATGGAATATCTCTTTTATCTGTTTAAAAGACATGATTTTGCTAGTTTAACTTTTTGACTCTGATTTGGATCAATTAAATTCATGTCCTAATGGAGAGGATGTACGTGTTCTTAATTTTATGTTTAATCGTACAAATATCAAAATAAATAATATATCGAAGATATCCTTTCAATCTTCCCCTTTTTGGTATTTGCCAAACAAACATAAAATTATCAGTGTGTGCTTCCCCTTGGTGTATGCATGAATTTTTTGAAAAATATTTTGCACATTAAGCATTTATTTACTTAGAGATTAAATCTCTTTCTTGAGATCCTGCAAAATACTTTGTTAGATGTATCATACAATAATAGAACATAGATAGATCCTTGTATATCATAAAGATAGCAAGTATAAAAGATTGGAATTTAGGAGTCCAAACTTATATTTGTTCAAATTGATTATAATTTCTCTTCCCCTTTTGTTTGGTATATGCCAAAAAGAGTGTATATATATTTATGAGAAAGAGTTTTATTTAACATAATTGACTAGGTGAGCATGACAATTTGATCATAGATCTAATCAAGTGCATGCAGTTTTGAGCATATAAAGATGAATTCAAAAACTGTTTTGCATTGATTGACCTTAACTAGAGTATTTAATAGAAGTGGAACTCGTTAATCAAATACTTAAGTTTAAACAATAATGTAATACCTTTGAAATATATCATGCAGTGAACAAAGCAGTTGTATAAATTCATTTTTATATCATGAGTAGGGTTTTTGTTGACTGTATATATTTTTGAGAATACTAGACTATGAGTTTTATTGATTGTATTAATGTAAAACAATGAGACTAGTGTTTATCATGCATTTGTAATATGAAAAATTGTATTTGTTAATGATTTCAAATTTTACATACATGCATTTTTGCATTTTTTTTTCAGTCTTTAGAAATCAACAGGATACACGAATACATGACTTAGTGTTTTACAAAGCATTCTAATTTGTCAATCACATTATACACCAACTGTCACTAATACAAACTATTCTCTTGGTACAAAGTCTAACACCTATACATACTATTTTATCTTTTAAACAATTCTGGCCAATTTCATGTTACAAATTCTAATACTAATACAATCTATGTCTATTCTAGATCTGAGTAACAGACTACACAGTTTGGAGGTCTAATATATTCTAAGGAAAAATCACATTTCTAAAACAACCGAAAATAATACATATAAATCCATATTACTGATACGCTAGAAATTTTACACAGTCGATTACCACAAAAGGTACAGTTGGATTGGTTTGAGACTGGAACATAATACATCAATCTACTGTGTGTATGTGAAGTAAAATGACCAGAGGTTGAAAATATATACCTGTTTTACCTTATGGATTCTGACAGACTGCTTGGGAATTCAAGCGGTGTTCCTTGTGTACTTTGTGAAGCTCTTGCTGGATTCAAAGGACTCAATTTTGCCATTCTTTTCTTCTGGAGTTCATTCAGGGACATATGAGTCTTCCTGCACGTCAATTAGATAAAATACAAGGACTACCCTTTGGTAATCTGTCAGTCTTAATAGTGCACAGAGGATGTTAAAGACAGATTACATATGTATTGTATAAAGTATCTGGTCATAGCACATGCAGCAGATCAATTTAAGTTTATTAACTATGAAAATCCTGCAGAATGGTAAAAGAAATATAGTTTGATTTCTGATTTTATAAATATCTCTTTTGAGTATAAATCAGAAGTTACTAAATGCCATAAGATACTGGACAAGGCAGAGTACAACAAGACTGAATATGACAAACATTATTGACTCTTATACTAGCAGTATTATCACAATTAGAATAGAGAAACATGATAGTGTTCACATTTTCCTGCATAAGATAGATAAAGACAGATTTGCAACAAAACAAGCCATGATATTACCAAAAGTGTTCTCAATAATCAGTGTGGTTCACTGATTATTTAGAACAAAATCCTGAACCTGTTTTAAGTCATTACAAACCAAAGAAGTGCATACACTTCTGAAATTCAAAGATCAACAAGGTTTAAATATTACATACCCCAACACAGAATCCTTACAAAGTACAAATACATCAGAAAATAGCAAAATAGGTACATAACAACAAGTATCAGTACAACATCACATATCAGACTTCATCAAACAGCAGAATCAGGCAAACTTAACCAATCACATTTCCATCAGCATCACAGATATGAACCAAATCAGGCAAACTATCAATCAGTTGACCTTTAGCACCCACATTAACTTCTTCTAACTCACGAATCATAGCAGTGTTATCATGCATAGGGACTTGAAAGGAAGAGACAATGTCATGATCATTCATGCAAGGAGTTCCTAGAGTGGATGCAGCCAAATGCTCTAAATATGCAATCCTATGTTTGCAAGAGGCAGTGAGACTCTCTAGTGCTCCTACTTTTTCTTTCATCTCATTATTTTCTTCCTTAACCCTCTTAAGTTCAAGTTTTAGTTCATGAAACATGGTTTTGACAGACTCAAACTTAGACAGAAACACATCTTCCTCTCTAATGAATTGAGGAATAACTTTGGGAGTTGCCTCTTGAGGCTCACAGTGCATTAGGGGCACTTGTGGCCTAATGTGTGTTCATTAGTGATTTGAGAATCAGCAAGATTAGAAAATACTTCAGGCATGTTAATGTTGCAAAGTGCAAAGAAAGATGAGATTAGCATACCATAAGGCATATAATCTACAAGATGTGCATTGATCATGTTTAGAAGAATGACATAAGATATCTGAAATAGATTTTGTTTGTGCATAAAAGATACATGATTTTCATATCAAAGAAATCAAAGTACTTACTTTGATTTGGTTTTGGCATAACATTTGCCCTAATGATTAGAGCAATATGCTGAAAAGTGCCAGTGAAGTGTTTGAAATGAATACCACAGTTAATATCACATAAACCATCAGGAATGTCAGATTTACAAAAAGTGCCAAGCATTAGTTCAAATTCAGGTTTGTTAAAAACAAAGAGAGAGAAGATATCCTCACAAGGCAACTCACACAAATGCAAAGGTAAATGCAGTGCCCTATTAATGCTTTTGTTATCAACACAAATGACCTTTTTGTTGACTGATGTAGTAAAATGCAATATACCATCTACCCCTTTTATGACATTCATGTTACAATAGAACTCTCCCATGAGGTGTGTGCAGTAGTGCTTACTGTAACGACCGAGAAATTATGCTTGTATTATATCATAATAAAGATAAATTATGTGTATTATTATGTGATTAAATGTGTTGAGTCATTAAACCATAACTGTTATATGTTACGTGTTGTCTGTTTTGATCCAAACGTGTTTTGGATATTTATTGAGTGTTTTATTGTAAGTTACATATTTTATATCAAAACCCGTACAGCTCAAAACTATGTTTTAAAAGCCGTATTTCAAACAAAATCATTGGCCCTATTTTTTCAAAATGCCCTATATCATATCGCTATTCTGAACCCCTAGACGTTTTACAAATTTACCTTTTTCGTGAAAAACGACTTTTCCGGACACCTTCGGGTACCAAAAACCCCACAAAAATCACATTTTTATTTTTATATGATCATGAAATTATCATATATCATTTTTCTTTGTATTTTTTGTAATATTCACAATTTTTGGGAATTTTTGACATTAATTTTGTATTTATTAGATATTTAAAAATTCAATATTAATACCCAAAAATTATAAAAATTGGGGCCAAATATTTTTATTAGGAGTGTAATAAGACCCTTAATTTTATTTAGGGGTATTATTTTCATAAATATAAATACCAGATTTATGGATAATTATTCAGTTAATTATAATTAAAAATCAGAAAAAAAATTAATTAATAAAAAGAAATTAGAGAGTGTGGGTGAGAGTTTTGTTCTTGGAAGAAGGTGAAGATCAAACCCTGATTGCAGGAGATTTACTGAACCTCTGATTTTGCTCGAGTAACCGAATTAATCCTCTCAAAGAGAAGAATCTATTGATATCAACAACATCAACTGAGGTTGGTTAAATTTTAAAATCGAATTTTTGGTGTTCTTGGTATTAATTCGATTTGATTAGTTTAAGTAATCGTTCGATTGTTTGATTGATGTAGTTAGTTTCGTTGTAGTCTTAGGAGTAATCAGGTATTTTTATTGTGATTTTATAACCCCTAAATCGATATGTTGAGTTTTGAGTTTTACTATTTTTGATTTCATTTTTTTAAGATTTGTTAGGTTCCAATGTGTTTGTAGAAGGGGGGGTTGAATACAAATAATACCGAATAATCAAATTTAGTGCGGAATAAAAAATTGAAACAAAATTCAAGTTAAATAAAAATATTATTAAACTTGAAAGGTGTTACAATAACGGTATCGATTACAAGGAATTAATCTCAAATTAATTATCACAAATCTAGAATAAATTCGACATGAACTTTTTTTTATTTTTGTAATAAAAAGATTCAAATGCTAAACGCAATTTGAGATTAAGTTCTAGGGATTTTGATCCGCTAGATAGTTACACAAGAACAAGAGAATGATTTCTAGTTGATTGGATTTAACTTTACAAACTAGAAATTGTGATCTTGAAGTTTGCAGATGAAAGATGAAATATTTTGCTTCTCTTTTCTGCTGAGTTCTTGTTTTTTGACTTGTGTTCTGTATATAGGTTTCTGCTGCTTTTCTTCTTTTTAATTCATTCAACAGAACTGAAAATGAACTGGCAAGACAATCCTGAGCTCAGCAAGACTTTCGGTATGACAATAAAATGAACTGGCAAGACTATAAGAATGAACTAGTAAGACTATCAGAATGAACTAGCAATACTATCAGAATGAACTAGCAATACTATCAGAATGAACTAGCAAGACAATCAGAATGAACTAGCAAGACAATCCTCCTCCCAGTGTAACTTTCGGTGAGACTATTGAACATGGCTTGGAAAGACTTTCGGTATGACAATCCAATTGTCATACCAGTTCAAATATTTATCTTGCTGATTTAATCTTGAATATTAATTCAAAATCATTTCTGAAAAATGCATAATATTAATTCAGAATTAATTAACCAATTAATTCAATTAATCAATAAATTAATCTTTGCAGATATAATTTATTTTCTTAATTAAATTATATGACTTAATTAATTAATAGAGAATTAATACTAATCTTGAGAAGCAACCATTCTACTACAAATCTTCTGAAAATCACTGAAAATTATGAATCAATTCCACCACTTCAATGTTGACACTCGATGTACTGTCTGGTTCATGAGTGACTAACTTTCGTGACGTTTCTTCATTTCTTGACTTTGATAATTGATTTTCTTCAGATTAAATCCTTGTAATTCTTTGATACCCTGACGAGATCTCTGTCACTTGATTAAATCCACAATCTTGAGTTGTATCACTGAGGCTTGATCAATTTCTTGAAATTCTTCCAGTGAATTAACTCCTCAAGTCTGTAGATGAACCTTGTTTCTGAATCCTCTGACAGATGTTACTTTGTGAGATCTCTTTGACGGTAGATCCACTATTTACTTATTACATTCTTATTTGAGTTGAGTTAAATCCTCGAATATACAAATAGGCTATGACATATGCCTTACAATCTCCCCCTATTTGTTTGTTAGACAATAACACACAAATACCTAGAGGATAACTCAACTAACAAATAAGAAAAAGATATAAACAGAAATGCAAAGTAAATAGCAGAAAAGTTCTGGATAACATTTAGCCTTTTCCAGATTCCAAATAGATGTTCCTCTAGACTGAACATATCTTCAAGTAGTTTCATCTTCTTTTGTACAACCACATTTCCTGTTGAGAAGCACATATCTCTCTTGCTTCTCCCCCTATGAGAATCAACTGATTAAAGAAGATCACCTTCGTTTACCACATCTCCCGTATAATAGGATCCGCAGATAAAAATCAATGGTACTCCCCTTTTAGAAAACAGCTTCTTCCCTTACTAGAAAATCACCTTGTGTTTACCACCTCTCCCGTACAATAGGATCCATAGTTACAAACAACAATGGTGTGGTGTAGTGTACAACCACATTTCCTGTTGAGAAGCACATATCTCTCTTGCTTCTCCCCCTATGAGAATCAACTGATTAAAGAAGATCACCTTCGTTTACCACATCTCCCGTACAATAGGATCCGAAGATAAAAATCAATGGTACTCCCCTTTTAGAAAACAACTTCTTCCCTTACTAGAAAATCACCTTGTGTTTACCACCTCTCCCGTACAATAGGATCCATAGTTACAAATAACAATGGTGTGGTGTAGTGTACATGTTTGATCTTTTTCTTCCTCCCTGCTATTTCTCCCCCTTAGTTGAGGAATCCTCCAAACTATTACTTAAGCTTTTATCTCCCCCTTAAAGAAGGAATGTATGCCGTCGTCTGAAGGAGTTCTCATATTTCACTTGGTTGGAAAAGAAATAATAAGAAGTTTCTCTTTCTTCCTCACTGTGAGTGTGTGATTCTGTTTAGTGTACCTCACATGTGTTTCACTCTTCTCTCCACTCGTGTTTACACTCATTCTCACAAGTGTGTCACTCTTCTCTCATAGCTCCAATATTCAGCTGTACCTGCAAGGAAAATCACCTTAGCCATCCTTAAGGAGGTCACAGGTGGTGCAATGGGAGTTCACAAATCCCCATCCTTGTTAAACTCGTCAGATAAATCTGAGTCATAATCTACAAGTTGCTAGTTTCCCTTTTAGGGTTCCAGATTTGAATTCTGGGAAGGTAAACAATGATCCAACGGATTTAGCATAAAGATCAAAGTTCCCTTCTAATGTCTGTGAAGACATTTCCTTTTGACTCATCTAGGGTAATATCTGAATCATTGTCAACAAGTTGCCGATCTCCACCTATGTCAGATCCACTATCCGCAGATGTATCCAGGGGATTTAAGCCTGGGGAGGTAGACATTGACCACTGACATATGGCTTTTGGATCAGTATCCTCTCCTAACACCTGTAAAGGCAATTGGTCCATTAACGAATCTTAAACAATCGAATCTGACCTTAAAATGATCGAAACTCTTGTTTCCATCAACTCATCCTTTGTATGTGTACCCTTTCCTTGTGCATCAAGAATTGTTTATGTTTGAAGTGGTGACACTATATTGGATACCTTGGCCGACAGGCAAATTTCAATAGACGCACCCTGTTCAGAGAATGAATCTAGTAACTGTTTTCGTGCCTTTTCAGCCATTACATCTTTTTGAGAAGATGTATGGGGGCTAACAGTTGTCTCGGTTTAAATACTACTCATCTATGTAGGAGACAGAGCTATTGGGTTGACTACAAAACCTTCCTTATGTGGTGCACTAAGGCACTATCTCCCTCACGCTCATTCATACTTCATTTAGTGGTAAGAGAGTGTTGGTTGGTTATGTTTCTGTGTTTGTCTTTACAGTCTGGGATAGATGTTGTGGGTTTTCAACCTCATGACTATCAATGAAAGAAAGTCATTGGAGACTGAACCTGTATCATAGAACATATGGCAATAGAGAGATAAAATGTAC
This sequence comes from Apium graveolens, assembly GCF_009905375.1. Taxonomy (NCBI): domain Eukaryota; kingdom Viridiplantae; phylum Streptophyta; class Magnoliopsida; order Apiales; family Apiaceae; genus Apium; species Apium graveolens. The sequence goes on from NC_133656.1 coordinate 168,996,762, forward strand.
TTAGGATCTATAATGAATGAAAATTATACATTTTAATCTTTTGAGAGAAATGATGTAAAATAGTGATTTCAAAGGATTTTACATGAAATAAGAAATCACTAATGTAGAAAGAAGTTTGAGTTCAATGATAACATTCCCAGCTTGCAAACAGCCATATCCCTCAGATAAACCTTTGCTGTTATCTCCAAAGGTAACCAGTGGGCCAGCTTTCTCAACCACATTTGATAGCAGGGCTCTATCTCCGGTCATATGTCTTTGACGATCCACTGTCAAGAATCCACACTACCGGTTCCACCTGTTTAATGCCCTGCACTACAAATGGATTAGACCTTCTTCGGAACCCAAACTTGGTTGGGCCCGGCATACTTGTACAATTGTCCTTTGTCAGGCAAAACAACATTTTTAATTTTAATGGTCTCAACTTTCTCAATGACTGAACATTTGACCTTGTAAACAACCTTAACAAATTTATGTTTAGGTCTAGGCACAAATGTCTCCTTTCTAGCCTTAGAAGGACTAGCAGTCTTAGACCTATCATGCTTCTTATTATTCACATGCTGACGAGGAGTAGTCTTATCACTAGAAACATGTTTACCATTAAAATAAGCATACATCAAATTAAAAGCACAAGACATACAATTAGCAACACCACATGCTTTATGAGAGTGATTAACAGCAGGCAATTTATGCATGGTAGACATGGCATTTTTGTTATCCAACTCATGTATGTCTGAGTTAGTCTCAGTTGCTTTCACAACTTTGACTGGAACTTTCGACACACTTGACTCGGAAACAACCTTCTCATTAGCATGATCTTCAGCACGTATTTCTTCTTGAATAACAGAAGAGGTCACATCAAATGGTTCAGCAACTGATGCTTTATAGAGGGATTCATCAACACCCTTAAGCACATGTGGTACTTCCCTACCTTTAGCACATACATGAGGAGGGGAGTTTATCCCTAATTCTCCAATAACAGCATTGTAATCATAACCTATTCCAGATGTTTGATTAACAGCTTGCTTACTGTAGAACTCTTTAGCCTTCGAACAAGAATTGAAGTAGGCTCTAACCTTAGTCTCAAGACCGGTGATCTTGTCTTTGAGAATAGTTTCGAGTTGTCTATAACAGTTAACTCTATTCTCTAGAAAAGATACTTGTTCTTTTAACTTGTCTTGATTAATGTGCACAAGTCTTAATTCATTGACCTCTTTCTCAAGGTCTTTGATCTGTTGACTTAATAGTTCATTATCGCGACGAGCACAATCTAAGTTACCTCCTAGATGATAAACTAATTCAGCATCAGTATATTTTACCTCTTTTCTTGACGATGAAGCTTTTCCATCAATAGCCATAAGAGCAAGATTCCCTTCTTCTTCATCTTCACTATCAGTATCATCCCAGCTTCTTCCCTTTGCCTGATAAGCCCTTTCAGAGTTACTCTTCTGATTTGAATCATAAGAGTTCTTCCTTACTTGCTTTGGCTTCCTACATTCTGTGGCAAAGTGTCCCACCTCATTGCAGTTATAGCATCTAATGGTGCTCCGATCAACCATCCCTGTTTTGTATCCACCACTACTGGTGTTAGAGGATGAAGATCCACCTGTCTGGAATCTGTTGTAGTTGGACTTGTACTTGAACTTGGGATTTCTCTTGAATCTGACATTGGAGAATCTCTTGACAATATGGGCCATTGACTCATCTTCCAATTGCTCCAGCTCTTCCAAGGAATAAAAATCATCACTAGATTGATTTGTAGTAGGAGGATCATATTCTGACTAATACATTTTCCTCAGCCTTGGAATACTGTACCATTCTTTCCGACTGTTGAGATTGTTGTTGTTGTTGACCTTCAGCTACAAGAGCAGTAGATGTGCTGACCATCCTATCTTTCCCGTAGACTTCCTTTTGCTGAATCTGCTCCAACTCATAGGTTTTTAACACACCATAGAGCCTATCCAAAGAAATCTCACTCAGATCTCTAGCTTCTCTTATGGCAGTGATTCTATGTTCAAGATGAGTTGGCAGTGTTAAAAGGAACTTTTTGTTGACCTCCCTGATTGAATAATATTTTCCATTTATGTTCAGGTTGTTGATTAACGCATTGTACCTCTCAAACACTTCAGTAATTCCTTCTCCTGGATTGGATTTAAAATATTCATACTCAGAGGTTAGGATCTCCAACTTGTTCTCCCTAACTTCCTCTGTGCCTTCATTAATCACCTCAATAGTTTCCCACATGTGTTTGGAATTTTTACAGTTCATCACATGTCTGTTCATCAAGGGATCAAGGGAATCAATTAATATTAATTGAAGGCTGGCATCCAAGGAGGCTTCTTCTTTTTCAGCAGGAGAAAAATCATCAGGCTCTTTTGGATAGGTACTAGCTTTGGTAATCACAACATCATCTACTATCACCTCTGGTTCAATAACCATTGGAGTTGTTGGACCCTTCTTTAACAAGTTCAGATATTTGGGATTTGCAACTTGTAAAAACAAGAGCATCTTCTTCTTCCACATGATATAATTTTCTTTATCAAATAGTGGAATTTTAACTGTTCCAACTTTTTGTGAAGTCATTATGAATTTTTGAATAAATAAAAATTCAAGGAGTTGAAAAATCACAAAAGTCTAGGATCTTGATTTGTTCATTAATCAGAAGACTCTGATACCAATTGTTAGGTCCCAATGTGTTTGTAAAGGGGGGTTGAATACAAACAATACCGAATAATCAAATTTAGTGCGGAATAAAAAAATTGAAATAAAATTCAAGTTAAATAAAAATATTATTAAACTTGAAAGGTGTTACAACAACGGTATCGATTACAAGGAATTAATCTCAAATTAATTATCACATATCTAGAATAAATTCGACATGAACTTTATCTATTTTTGTAATAAAAAGATTCAAATGCTAAACGCAATTTAAGATTAAGTTCTAGGGATTTTGATCCGCTAGATAGTTACACAAGAACAAGAGAATGATTTCTAGTTGATTGGATTTAACTTTACAAACTAGAAATTGTGATCTTGAAGTTTGCAGATGAAGGATGAAATATTTTGCTTCTCTTTTCTGCTGAGTTCTTGTTTTTTGACTTGTGTTCTGTATATAGGTTTCTGCTTTTCTTCTTTTTAATTCATTCAACAGAACTGAAAATGAACTGGCAAGACAATCCTGAGCTCATCAAGACTTTCGGTATGACAATCAAATGAACTAGCAAGACTATCAGAATGAACTAGCAAGACTATCAGAATGAACTAACAAGACTATCAAAATGAACTAGCAAGACAATCAGAATGAACTAGCAAGACAATCCTCCTCCCAGTGTAACTTTCGGTGAGACTATTGAACATGGCTTGGAAAGACTTTCGGTATGACAATCCAATTGTCATACCAGTTCAAATATTTGTCTTGCTGATTTAATCTTGAATATTAATTCAAAATCATTTCTGAAAAATGCATAATATTAATTCAGAATTAATTAACCAATTAATTCAATTAATCAATAAATTAATCTTTGCAGATATAATTTATTTTCTTAATTAAATTATATGACTTAATTAATTAATAGAGAATTAATACTAATCTTGAGCAACAACCATTCTTCTACAAATCTTCTAAAAATCACTGAAAATTATGAATCAATTCCACCACTTCAATGTTGACACTCGATGTACTGTCTGGTTCATGAGTGACTAACTTCCGTGACGTTTCTTCATGTCTTGACTTTGATAATTGATTTTCTTCAGATTAAATCCTTGTAATTCTTTGATACCCTGACGAGATCTCTGTCACTTGATTAAATCCACAATCTTGATTTGTATCACTGAGGCTTGATCAATTTCTTGAACTTCTTTCAGTGAATTAACTCCTCAAGTCTGTAGATGAACCTTGTTTCTGAATCCTCTGACATATGTTACTTTGTGAGATCTCTTTGACGGTAGATCCACTATTTACTTATTACATTCTTATTTAAGTTGAGTTAAATCCTCGAATATATAAATAGGCTATGACATATGCCTTACAAGACTTACAGATGTTTTTGCTCGTGATTGATGTTAGGAAGTAATTGTAGAAGTCTGTAGCTTCGTTTTGGCATAAGAATCACGTTGTTTGGTGTTGTATTCGTCAAAAACAATGTCGCCGGAGTTTGGGGTTGAAGGTCGCCGGTTTTTGCTTGCGTTTGGCCGAAGAAATCGAAGGGAGGATGAACTGTTGTTGCTGGAGTGTTGAGCAGGTTCGTGGAGACGTTTGGAATCGTTGCAGCAAAGAAGGGATCGAAACGGATGCAGATGGAGGCGTAATTGTGTCGCCGGAAAACTAGCCGGAACCGGCCACCGTTGCCGGATTCTGGGCAGCTGGGTTCGTGTTCTTCGCGACCCGGGTTCGACCCGGTTTGTAACCCGGAAACGACCCGGGTTTGATCCAAAAACCCTGACCCTGAACCCTGATGTTATGTTTATGGTTTTTTATATATTTATTCTATTTTCTAAAAATCAGAAATTAGTTTTAGTAATTCTAATAATTAATTAAAAATTAGTTTTAAATTCTGAAAAATAGTATAATTAATTTCTAAATTAGTTTATTAATTTAGAATTTAGAATTTAATTATTTAATTATTTATCGAATTATTTATTAGTTATCTAATTAATTAATAATTAGGTAATTAATTAATAATTAGGTAATTAATTAATAAATAAAGATTAAAAATAACTAAATAATACGATTAATAATCTAATAATAATTAGTTAATATTACGAGTAACTCGTATTTATAGGAGTAGTGATTCGATAATTAGAGTTATCGTTCGAGCGATAGTTATTCGAGGAATGTCGTAATAATTATTTGTATCGTATAAGTAAATATCGATAATTAATTAACGAATCGTATGAGTTACAATAATAATAATGTAATGGTTCGATAATTATGTGAAGATTGCGAGTAGCTCGTACTTATACGAGTAGTTAATCGTTGAGTAGATTATAATTCGAGTAAGTAGTAGTTATTAGATAAATAGCGTATCAGTTATTTGAATCGATTGATTATTTGTAAATAATCGATCTGATCGAGTCAGTAATAATAATTTGTAATAAATAGTAATAAATCCTAATAATTAGGGATTAATTATTTTAGAATACAATAATTATTAAGAAATTACTTAAAAGTGTAATTAAGGATTATTTAATTATAAATTAATTATAATTAATTATTAATTAATTAAATCTTGTTTAATTCATAATAATTAAACCGTTAGTCCGATTTGAGCAAAACGAAGATCCCTAAACTCAGAAAAATGAAACGAATCCAATAAAAATAATTGTAAGTTATGATTTATTCCGGAAGAGAGTGGTTTTGTAATAATTAACTATTCATAGGCTCTATTAGGGGTAGAATCGAGTCGAATAAATCCAGAAAAATAGTAATAAAATCAGATAGGGTTAATTATTATAAATATGAGTCTAAAATCGATTCCAAAAATAATTATAAGTCTAAAAATTAATTATGTGCTTTATGTGCTATGTGCTTTACGTGATTATGTGAACCTTACGTGCTATATCATTATATGTGTATATATGCGAGTCAGATAGAAACGCATGGGTAGACTGATAAGGTTACGTGATATCAATTCGAGATACACGTATATAGTAAGTTATCTAAACGACTATCTTTCTATGATTGGTTCAGTGTTAGCAAGGCAGAGCAAGCTAGGGTCAGAAGGCGGTGAGTTGAACCAGGTTAAGTACGCGCAAGGCAAGTTTTCCCCTATTCTAAATTCAGAATAGTGAATTATATCTCATTTTCCCATATCAGTTATCTTTGATAATTTTTGTTCATATACACTGTTACGAAATTATTGAATCTTGTTTCTACTTCATTTTGATTCTTGATTCCTCCCAAATTATTGAATCCTTTATTCGAATTCCTATACTTTTACCCTTGTTACATATACTTTGATATATCCTGGTATTGGGATACATCAAAAGCATTTCGATTGTTCCGGATGCTACGCTTTGGACTGGATGGTTACTATATGGGTTGGGTTTTACCCAGACCTTTAATTAATAGGATATAGTTGCCTGAGTACTCTTTATGTTGGTTGGGTCTATGCAGTTGGGTATAGATCCGCACTGTATCCTGACTGATCAGCGGGTTATAGTGCATATGTTGGTTCTTGTTCCAGTCTTGTTCATTTGGCACTCGCCAGTGTTGGAAAATTATTATCCTATACAGATTCAGATGGTTGTTCAAACCAGCAGCTTATTGGTTCACTTATTTCTCTCTCTTTATACTATATATATTGTTGCTGGCTTGTTGAGCAATTTTGGCTCATCCCTCTTTATTGTTGTTCCTATTGTTTTACAGTTAAGGTAGAGAATGAAACCCATCAGGACCCGCGTAGTCAAGAAGCGAGTCAAGCAGCGGGACCCTCTTATACCAAGAGTGTTCCTTCCTATTTCCGAAGAGAGCTTTGAATTACCAGATCAGGTGTAGCAGGATAAGTAGTAATATTGGGTTGAATAAAAGTTTTTGTGTGGTTTGAATAAAAGTTGTGTGGTGAGAATGTAGATAGAATAAAGTTTTGTAACAAAGAGAGTTCTTGAGACAGGTTTTATTTATTTGGGTTTGTAATAAAGTGTAGTATGTGGTTCTTGTTTTCAACTCAACCCTTAAAAGATCCTGAGTAGTAATAGTTCGGGGTAATTATTATATTTATATTCCGCTTGTGCAGGTTTAGTTTGTAGTCGTTGTTAATAATACCCCAAATCTATACCCCGGATTTGGAGGGTGTTAGAGTTGGCATCAGAGCTTAGGATTGACCCTTGAAAACAAGAACGTTAGGATTAAGATAAGATAGGAAAATTAGATAGGATAAAAGTAAGAGTGTTAGGATTGTCTATTTATGTGATTAGAATTTATGAGTTTTAGGAATGTGGTTTGATTTGTTTTTGTGTTATTATTGTTATGTATATTAGATGGCTTCTTCGTCGGAGCAGACTGAGTCAGACCCCGTGGCAGCACCAGTTTTAGCCCCAGTATCAGTACAGATGTTTCCTTCATTTCCACCACCTCCACCATTGCCACATGGACCAGTGCCAGAGATACCACCTCCACCAGAGGTACCAGACTTTGTTGATTATTTTCCTTATTTTGAGCCTGAGATGCCTGACTTTCCACCTTTGGAGTTTCTGATGTTTGATGTTCCTGATATGATTGATCTTCCACAGTGGGATGACCTAGAGCCGCAGATTCCAGTACCGCATCCTAAGATTCCAGATATTCCACAGATGGAGCCAGAGGCAGAGCCACCAGTGTATGCACCTATGGAGCAGCCTGTCTTATTCCCTGCCCCATTAGCTATTTATGCCCCTGTTCTTGGAGTATATCAGTTTCCACAGCCAGATTTCATGGATTAGATAGTGGTAGATGGGCCGTTACCTTCTTGAGGGTCTAGCACGGATCTTCGTGAGCATCATACAGTGACTTACCAGCGTTTTTAGGCGGAGAGAGAGGAGAGGAATCGATGGCAGAACCAGTGCAGAGAGATCCTTGGATTGTTTGAGACGCAAGCAGATGGTCCCGTCCGAGCATTATGATCAGATTACATACTGAGGGAGAGGTTACGTCAGATTCACCGAGTTAGTTCTCAGCAGCTTATGGATCTGAGACAGCAGGATATTAGTGCAGAGACAGCATATCGTAGAGCATTGGGACTTACCGAGGCAGTGCTAGAGGCGTTGCAGGAGGAGTTGAGTCACGTGCCACCAGGATTCTGAGACTAGCAGATAGAGGAGTGTTGTATCATGTATATTTTTGTAGATAGATGCAGCATAGTATTGTATGACTAGTTTGTATGAGTGTAGCTACTAACTTTGACTGATAGTAGTAGCAGTACGACTGATATATCATAGGTTTTTTTGTATCAAGCACTGACACCTGCAGCTGGTGTTCTACCTATATATATGAGATGGTCTTTTGCACATTTTTTTTATTTTATTTCCAGTCATTTAAGCATTTACATTTATTTCACTGTTATATCATTGCATATTTAAAAATGTTGTTTTATTTATAATCATGCTGTACCCTTTATGTTTTCAAAATTTTTAAAAGTACTTTAAAGAGGATTTATTTACACATCGCGCTGTTTTATTCATTTAGATATTTAATAAATTGTTTTCTTTCCCCATATCAACTGTTTTAATGTTGTTTTAATATTATAAAGACTATTTTCATTCCATAACACCTGTTCCCATTGTTTTATTACCAGAAAGATGGCACCTAAAAGAAAAGCACGACCCGACTCGTCTAACAAAAATACCGAGGGCCAAAACAATAATAACCAGATGGATCAGATCTTTCATCTCATGCAACAACTGATGTTGATGATGCAACAACAGATGCAGCAGCAACAGCAACAGTTCCAACAACAGATGTTACAGCAAGCCGCTCATCCAGGACATCAAGTACCACCAGCAGCACCTATAGTCACTTTCAAGCAATTTCAGGCGGTAAAGCCTCCGGAATTTACTGGTTCCACAGATTCTACAAACGCGAGAGCTTGGCTGAAAGAGATAAAAAAGGCTTTTCGTTGGTGAAAGTTGAGGAAGAACAGAAGACGGATTTTGCAAGCTACTTTCTAAAAGGTGTTAGGGCGAAAACATGCGCTAATATTCACGCAAGTATACGCGTTCGCAAGTAATATAGAATACTTCCTAATTCGTTCCCACAGAGACTCAGACTGAATTATTGTCTAATTTAACTCACTCACCAATGTATGATTACTTCTCAATGTTAAGATAATAACACTTAAAATTGTTGATTAAATATTAACTACAATTAACTACTTAATTAACCACTTAACTAACACTTCAATTTATCAATAATAAAACACTCATGAGATCACAACTTCATTATTACTTCCTTCTATAGCCATTGTTATTACCTTTAGCATGTGACAGTGATGATATTAATCGAATAACACGAAACTGATAAAAGCCAACTTTCATTGTACTAATACCATTCTACCAAGCATCCACAATTAAGATAGAAGTTGAATAGTTATCAATTATGTTGAGTTCCTATATGTCTACAGAAATTGACAACACAACAATTTAAGCACAAGTTATTCCTTTTGATTACATAGGGCAAATAAAACTGTTAGAGTTACCCACTAATCATGCACAACATACATGAACCTATGCTAGCATGGCAAGTTCTAAATCTCAAGATCCACCGTCGCTTCACAAGAGATTAACACCCTATATTATATGTTCACGACGCACATAAGACGAATACGCACAACCAATACTAGATATCATACAATCATCACACACTAAAGTATTAAACAATTAACTAAAGAATTCCATAATAAATCCGTTGCAACCCCATGATCACGATTAGCCCATAATAGCACTTATCGTCATCATGGGTTCATATGAAATCATGACACACAAACACAAGAAAATAATAACTAAACTAATTATATTAAAACAGAGTACGTCACAAGAGTAAATAAGTTCAAAGCAAGAAAACTAGCATCCAACGTTACAACGAAATAAGAATCACAAGAAGATATGCTTCCTCTTCGTTGCAGTGTGCTAAATCGGTCTTCTTCCTTATCTCCTTCGCTCCTTGCGTAAAAACACAATCTTCTTCAATTCACCTTTGTGAAAACGTCTCAAATCTACTTATATAATAGTCCCATAAAACTCAGATTACATAGAAGTGGAAACCAAACAGAAGTAGAAGTCCAGAAATATTATATCTTTTTTCCCGACCCTGCGCGGCCGCTCAGCATAGCTGAGCGGGCGCTCAGCTTGCTGCGCGGCCGCTCAGCAAGCTGAGCGGGCGCTCAGACCTCTACTAGAAAAAAATCTGATTTTGCTCCGTTTCTTCACCGTAATCTGCCCGTTTCTTTCCTCTCGCAATGGTGAACACATGCCAAGGCTTATTCTTGATGATTCCTCCCCCGAAATGTAACTAAAACCCTGAAATGCATAAACACTAGAAAAACGCATCAAATACACAAAATACTTGATTTCAAGACACCAATTTAAGCCATTTTAAGACGTTATAAGTGGTATAAAATGCCACTTATCACACCCCCAAACTTAAATCGATGCTTGTCCTCAAGCGTCACAGACTCAAAAACAAATAAAAACATGCATGAATGCAATCTATATGAAAATACAGCGATCCCCCTTACTACAATTAACCAACCAAATTGCCACATCTCAACGAATGCAGTTAGGCAACTAAAGATCAATAAACTCATGTAAACAGAAATACAGCCAGAAACGTGGTGTGTGCAAATGCTTAACAGATATGCTTTGGAACTAGACCAATTATTATGACTCGACTATCCTCAAGGCAATCCAATGATTATACAAAGAAAAAAAATTCTAGGCACAAAGTGATATACAACACTACAAGAACTCTGGAGCTTATTACGGAATCGTGCTTTTTATTCACAACTCAAATGCTTATTTGACCGTGCAATGAGTGAGGTCCACAAAAGACTTATACAATGGTATCCATATAACGAGCGTTAAGTTAGCGGATCGCAGACTCTAAAAGCCTTAGGTCACTAGGCACAAAGTCCCCTAAGAACTTAATAACTCGAATACCAAAGAGCCCACTCTTGATCAATTATGCATAATTGTTTTTTTTTTTTACTTCTGAGCAAGTGCGTTTCGTTCCATCTTGCTCAACCCTAGACTACTCGCACCATATGCGAGCCGGCTACTAGCCATTTGACGCCTAGCCACAACTAGCAACAACTTCCATTTCTTTTTTTTTTCTCCAATTTTTTTTTTCTTTTTCATGCCTTTATCATTAAGAACCTATAATCGAATTCTAAGCATAATAAGTAGATTGACCTTGAAAACAACCAAATCATAACAACAATCTAGCCCTTACGCATTCTCTAAGACTTAGTGGACTTACAATTGTTTCTAGCATGCATATCAACCTACACGACTTAATATCACTTTAATGCTATCACTACACTCGCATCAATATCACAATTCAGTCGATAAATCATTGCAAAAGGGATCATGGTAAATGCATGAGCTACATGACATTCATAACAAAAAAAAAACTATATGGCATAAATTATGCAACTATATGAACTAAACTATCATGAATATGCAACTAAATGACACACACATAATATTCCTTAACTACCACCCCCAAACTAAAAATCTTCACTGTCCTCAGTGAAAGTAGTAGAAAGGAACACAGGGTATACCTACTCGGAGCCATAATCATCATCACCCTCAGTGGGTGGAGTATCGGGCGGCGGGTATGCAGAGTCCTCACCAAAAACTGGCCACTGGATATCAGCTCCAAGGCCCCGAAAAGCAGTCCCTAATGCAAGGGTGAGCTCCTGAGCAAACCTGTTCTGCGTCTCATACATGGCATCCATCTGCCGTGAAAGCCTCCTATACTGGGCATCAACCATCCCAGCACCCTCCTGAGCTCTCGAAGAACCAGCCTCATCACGCCCTGGCCTAGCCATAGTAGCACCTCGTGCTGGACGCCCTCCTGGAAGACGATAACCCAGCCCATGCTCCTTAGGCTCACCACCGGTCCACTCCTGCATCCTATTCAGAGTGCCAGAATCAATCGGAGCTGCCGGCAACTGCAACTGCTCATGAGCCGGCCAGTTCACTCCCACTGCTTGGCATAGCTTCGTAACCGTGGATGCATAAGGGATGTTCATATGCTTCGCTCCCCTCAAAAACTTCAGTATTCCTCATTCAGAATTCCCCACAACAACTGTGCTCTCTCAACTGTGACCTCGTGTGCATGCGAAGAAGGCAAAATATTAGCACAAATAAATGCATTCCATGCACGGGCATACCTGTTCATGGCGATCGCCGGAAAGTGACGATACTCATTAGTGCAGGTCCTGCAGGTCCAAACTGTGCCCGGTCGACAGAGAGTCACACAAATCAAATCCAAGTCAAAATCCTCAGCAGTCTTTTCATTCCAGTTCTCCTCCTCGGGCTTCCTCTCTCGCTGTCCAATCACACGGCGAATCGCCGCAGGATGATAATCAACCGTCAGCCCTCGGACCACAGAAAACCCATTCTTTTCGGCCTTCGCGTTCGCGTAGAACTCGCGAACAACGCTCATCGGTACCGCTTCGGGTGACTCACAAAAAACTATCCACCCCTTCTCTGCAATCATGGGCAGCAACTCACCATCCCTCCCCGATGGTAAAAACCCCCTCTCCTTCAGAATCGGCTTCCCCAACAGCCTAGTATACTCCTCCTCTACGGCTCTGTCAGTTAACCGAGGCCTTGCAGCAGTACCCCTCGATGAATCAGCAGTAGGAACTGTGCTGCTGCTGTAAATAGTGCGTGCTCTCTTGGGTACCATTGATTCGTGAATAAAAGTGTGTAAGAACTGATTTTTGATGTTTGTGAGAGGGTTTAAGTGTAGGAAGTTTTGTGGGAGATATGTAGGATAGGTGTATGTATATATAGGGTGTGGATTAGATTAGGGTTTGGGAATTAAGGGTTAAAATGATGGGGTAGTGGGAACAAATCATGGGTTTATGGGCTAAAACTGTTTTTGTGTGTTTTTTTTTTCTGAACTGAAAAAAATTCTGCTACTCGACCCCTGAGCGGTCGCTCAGCAAAGCTGAGCGGGCGCTCAGCTTGCTGAGCGGTCGCTCAGCAAAGCTGAGCGGGCGCTCAGCTTGCTGAGCGGTCGCTCAGCAATGCTGAGCGGGCGCTCAGGGGGTCACTGGAATTTTTTTTTTCAGCCCCTGTTTTCTGATTTTTTTGTGTTTTTGGATAGGTTATTAACTTCTAAGGGTTCCTGTAACAACAATTCATGGGTTGCCTCCCACGCAGCGCTTCTTTTTCGTCATTAGCTTGACGTTTCGTACCCTTCTCAAGTAGTCAACAAAATGGCACTAACCACTTCTCGGTTTGCCATGTCCCCATAGTAGTGTTTCAACCGCTGACAGTTAACCTTGAATGCTTGGTCCGGATCATTCTCAAAAATTTCCACCGCTCCATGTGGAAACACAGTTTTGACAATAAAAGGTCCATACCATCTTGATTTCAACTTCCCAGGAAAAAGTCATAGCCGAGAGTTGAATAAGAGAACTTGTTGCCCTGGCACAAATAACTTAGGATGTAGCTTCCTATCGTCCACCTCTTCACCTTTTCCTTATACATTTTGTTATTCTCGTACGCTTGAAGTCGAAATTCATCAAGTTCATTAAGCTGAAGCATTCTTTTCTTACCAGCTGCATCTAAATCCAGGTTCAACTTCTTCAATGCCCAGTAGGCCTTATGCTCAAGCTCCGCAGGTAGATGACATCCCTTACCGTACACCAACTGAAACGGTGACATCCCAAGTGGAGTTTTGTATGCTGTTCTGTAAGCCCAAATAGCTTCATCGAGCTTTAAAGACCAATCCTTGCTTGACGGACAAACAACCTTCTCTAGAATGCGCTTTATCTCTCTGTTAGACACTTCCGCTTGACCATTTGTTTGAGGATGATAGGTAGTAGCTACTCGATGATTCACATTATAACGCTGCATCATAGAAGTGAACTTACGGTTGCAAAAATGCGATCCTTCATCACTTATGATTACCCGAGCTGTTCCAAACCTTGTGAAAATTTGCTTATGAAGAAAATTTAGCACTGCCTTTGCATCATTTGTCGGTAAAGCTCTAACTTCGACCCATTTTGAGACATAATCGACTGTCAGCAAGATGTACTGATTATTGCAAGACGAGATAAAAGGCCCCATGAAATCGATTCCCCACACATCAAAGACCTCGACTTCAAGCATCACATTTAATGGCATCTCATCCTTCCTTGACAAATTTCCCACTCTTTGGCAACGATCACACCTTAAAACAAACTGATGAGCATTCTTGAACAAAGTAGGCCAAAAAAAACCTGCTTGCAGAATGCGAGCTGCCATCTTCTCACCGCCATAGTGTCCACCATAAACCGTGGAATGGCAGTCTCGTAATATCCCCTCCGTCTCACAGAACGGGATACATCTCCTGATGATCTGGTCAGCTCCCTGTCTAAACAAATATGGTTCATCCCACATATACCACTTCACCTCATGCAGAAACTTCTTCTTTTGAGCGGATGTCAAATTAGGAGGCATTATATTGCTGACGAGATAGTTTACAATATCTGCAAACCATGGTTCTTCCTCCTGAATTGCAAACAACTGCTCATCCGGAAAAGATTCATTGATTAACGTCCTATCTTGTGAAGTAGAATCGGGATTCTCCAACCTAGAGAGATGGCCAACTACTTGATTCTCAGTACCTTTTCTATCTTTGATCTCTAACTCAAATTCCTGAAGGAAAAGCACCCAACGAATGAGTCTCGGCTTCGAATCCTTCTTGGAAACCAGATAGCGAATAGCCGCATGATCAGTGAATACTGTTACTTTCGTACCAAGCAGATAAGATCGAAATTTCTCAAAACCAAAGACTATAGCCAAAAGCTCCTTCTCAGTAGTGGTGTAGTTCAATTGGGCACCATTTAAAGTCTTACTCGCATAGTAGACCACATGGAAGAGGTTTTTCTTGCGCTGTCCCAGAACTGCACCTACCGCATAATCACTCGCATCACACATCATCTCAAACGGTTCTGTCCAATCTGGTGCTGTAATAACTGGTGCAGTGATCAAACTCTTCTTGAGAGTCTCGAATGCTGCCAAACATTCATCATCAAATTTGAAAAGCACATCTTTCTCAAGCAAATTGCACAAGGGCTTAGATATCTTTGTAAAGTCCTTGATGAATCGCCGATAAAAACCCGCATGACCAAGAAAATTACGGATTCCTTTCACAGAATTAGGTGGGGGAAGATTTTCAATGACTCCCACCTTGGCCTTGTCCACCTCCAGACCGTTGCTAGAGACCTTATGCCCAAGGATAATGCCTTCACGCACCATAAAATGACATTTCTCCCAATTGAGCACCAAATTAGTTTCCACGCATCTTTTAAGTACGACACGCAGATTATTCAAACATTCATCATATGAATGTCCAAAGACGGAGAAGTCGTCCATGAACACTTCGACGTTATTTCCAATCATGTCACAGAATATAGCCATCATACATCTCTGAAAAGTGGCCGGGGCGCCACATAACCCAAACGAAACTCTGCGAAAAGCAAACGTGCCAAATGGACAAGTGAAGGTAGTCTTTTCCTGATCCTCTGGTGCAATACAAATCTGATTATACCCGGAATAACCATCCAGAAGACAAAAATACTCATGACCTGCCAATCTGTCAAGCATCTGATCAATAAATGGAAGAGGGAAGTGATCCTTCCTTGTGGCTTTGTTCAATTTTCTATAATCCATGCATACTCTCCATCCTGTAACTGTTCGAGTAGGGATGAGCTCATTCTTTTCATTTGCGACCACAGTGATACCTCCTTTCTTAGGTACACATTGTACGGGGCTCACCCACGAGCTGTCAGAAATAGGATAAATGATGCCTGCATCTAGCCATTTCAGAATTTTTTTCTTCACCACCTCCTTCATGATGGGATTCAGTCTTCGCTGCTGTTCCACAGTTGGCTTACTACCTTCCTCTAGCAGAATTTTATACATACAATATGAAGGACTTATCCCCTTGATGTCTGCTATGGTCCATCCTATAGCCGATTTGAATTCTCTCAAAATCCTTAAGAGCTTGTCTTCCTCACTACCTGAAAGATCAGATGAAATAATAACAGGTAACGTAGATGAATCACCTAAAAAAGCATACCTCAAGTGTTCAGGTA
The DNA here is from genome assembly GCF_009905375.1 of Apium graveolens. Classification (NCBI taxonomy): domain Eukaryota; kingdom Viridiplantae; phylum Streptophyta; class Magnoliopsida; order Apiales; family Apiaceae; genus Apium; species Apium graveolens. The sequence continues at coordinate 169,012,550 of NC_133656.1, forward strand.
ATGGCTTGAGCTCCAAGGTAGGTGCTTCCTCTATTGATGGTTTGAGCTTCCCTTCAGTGTTCTTAAGGTCAGAAGTACCAAGAGATTCAAATGGTATGTCCAGCTTTCGCTTCCAGGGAGAAGCGTTCAGATATTGTAATTGGTCGTTGCCATCTTCATCGTCGCTGTCAAAATCCCCCACTAAGGCCTTTTCCAATGCATCAGACATTAGCATGCGATCGAGTTCCGAAGTAACCGCAGAATCAATCACATCCAATTTTAAGCACTCCTCATCTTCTGTAGGTAATTTCATTGCCTTGAATACGTTGAAGGTCACATCCTGATCTTGGACCCGCATAGTAAGTTCCCCTTTTTGCACATCTATCAAGGTACGGCCAGTAGCCAAGAAAGGCCTTCCCAAGATTATGGGAATCTTCTTATCTTCCTCAAAATCCAGAATAACAAAATCTGCTGGAAAGAAGAGCTTATCCACCTTGACGAGCACATCCTCAACTATGCCCCTTGGGTAAGTAATGGAACGATCAGCCAATTGTAGCGACATGTATGTGGGTTTTGGATCAGGAAGATCCAGCTTTTTAAAGATCGACAACGGCATCAGATTAATGCTCGCTCCCAAATCACAAAGGCACTTGTCAAAAGTCAGATTGCCAATGGTGCAAGGAATGGTGAAGCTTCCTGGATCTTTCAGTTTTGGTGGTAACTTTTGCTGTAGAACAGCGCTGCATTCTTCCGTGAGAGCAACGGTTTCAAGGTCATCCAGTTTTACCTTCCTTGAAAGAATAGTCTTCATAAACTTCGCATAACTAGGCATTTGTTCCAGAGCCTTAGCGAAAGGTATATTGATGTGAAGTTTCTTGAACACCTCCAGAAACTTCCCGAACTGTCTATCCAGCTTTTGTTGCTGCAATCTCTTAGGAAAAGGTGGTGGAGGATAGAGCTGTTTCTCCCCTGTATTAGCCTCAGGCAGAGTGTGTTCAATAGTAGTCTTCCTTGGTTCCGCCGCTTTCTCCTTTTGCTTAGATTCTTCATCTCTAATTTCAGCTTCTACTTCTTTTGCCTTTTCAGCATCAGCTACTTTTCCAGACCTTAAGGTAATAGCCTTGACTTGCTCTTTAGCTTCCTTCCTGCCTGGTACTTCCGTGTCACTGGGAAGAGTGCCAGGTTAACGATTGAGCACTGCATTGGCTAATTGACCGATTTGATTTTCCAAGGTCTTGATAGAAACCGCCTGACTCTTGCATAACAGCTTAAGTTCCTCAAAATCAGCACTAGTAGGTGCAGCTGTACTTCCCTGTTGAGGATATGATTGCCTTGTAACATACTGCTGTGGTTGCTGGATTCCAGGTGGGTTAAACTGTTTACTCACTCCTTGCTGATATGGTGGCTGAACAACATTCTGATTATTCCCCCAACTGAAATTTGGATGATTTCTGTTGTTAGGATGATAGGTCGCTGGCACAGGCTGTTGTTGTCGCTGATAATTATTCACATACTGAACAGATTCGTTGACAAGAGAACACTGATCCGTAGCATGAGAACCTGTACAAAGCTCACAAACCATAGCTATTTGATTAACTCCATATGTAGCCAGAGAATCAACCTTCATTGATAGCGCTTGGAGCTGGGCTGCAATAGTGGTGGCTGCATCAACTTCCAGAATACCTGCTACCTTGCCTGACGTCATCCTCTGAGTTGGGTTTTGATGCTCATTTGCAGCCATCGTCTCTATAAGATTATACGCCTCAGTATAGCTTTTAGCTCATAAGGCGCCTCCAGCTGCTGCATTGAGCATGGGCCGAGATTGGGCCCCCAAACCATTATAGAAACCAGTGATCACCATCCAATCCGGCATTCCATGATGTGGACATTTTCTCAACATTTCCTTGTAGCATTCCCAAGCCTCGCACATAGATTCTGTAGGTTGCTGCGCAAACTGACTAAAAGCACTCCTCATAGCAGTAGTCTTTGCCATCGGATAAAACTTCACCAGAAACTTTTGCGCAAGATCTTGCCACGTAGTGATGGACCCAGCTGGTTCAGAATGTAACCAGTCTTTAGCCTTGTCCCTCAATGAAAATGGGAAAAGCCTCAACTTGATAGCCTCATCAGTCACGCCATTATACTTAAAAGTGCTGCAGATCTCGACAAAATTCCTTATGTGCATGTTGGGGTCTTCAGTTGCCGCTCCTCCAAAAGAAACAGAATTCTGCACCATCTGAATAGTGCCCGGCTTGATTTCAAAGGTGTTAGCTTGAATAGCCGGATGAAGGATGCTTGACTGAATGTCATCAATTTTAGGCCGAGAAAAATCCATAAGAGCTGGATCAGCTTGAACAATACGATCTCCCATGTTTACTGGTTCTTTCTGCTCAGTTCCTGAATCCGAATCCTCAAAATCTAACTTCTCCGGAATATCAAGAACTTCGTCTGTCTCCTCAGCTGTATCTAAAGTCCTCTTGCGAGCACGAGAACGAGTTTGCATAAACGCTTGCTAAAGTACCTGAAACACAACCGGAAAAAATAAGTAACTACTACGTCCTAATCACTGAGTCCTAATGACCAATGATGGTAAGTACATAAACTAAACAAATACGCCGAGTCCCCGGCAGCGGCGCCAAAAACTTGTTAGGGCGAAAACACGCGCTAATATTCACGCAAGTATACGCGTTCACAAGTAATATAGAATACTTTCTAATTCGTTCCCATAGAGACTCAGACTGAATTATTGTCTAATTTAACTCACTCACCAATGTATGATTACTTCTCAATGTTAAGATAATAACACTTAAAATTGTTGATTAAATATAACTACAATTAACTACTTAATTAACCACTTAACTAACACTTCAATTTATCAATAATAAAACACTCATGAGATCACAACTTCATTATTACTTCCTTCTATAGCCATTATTATTACCTTTAGCATGTGACAGTGATGATATTAATCGAATAACATGAAACTGATAAAAGCCAACTTTCATTGTACTAATACCATTCTACCAAGCATCCACAATTAAGATAGAAGTTGAATAGTCATCAATTATGTTGAGTTCCTATATGTCTACAGAAATTGATAACACAACAATTTAAGCACAAGTTATTCCTTTTGATAACATAGGGCAAATAAAACTGTTAGAGTTACCCACTAATCATGCACAACATACATGAACCTATGCTAGCATGGCAAGTTCTAAATCTCAAGATCCACCGTCGCTTCACAAGAGATTAACACCCTATCTTATATGTTCGCGACGAACATAAGACGAATACGCACAACCAATACTAGATATCATACAATCATCACACACTAAAGTATTAAACAATTAACTAAAGAATTCCATAATAAAGCCGTTGCAACCCCATGATCACGATTAGCCCATAATAGCACTTATCGTCATCATGGGTTCATATGAAATCATGATAAACAAACACAAGAAAATAATAACTAAACTAATTATATTAAAACAGAGTACGTCACAAGAGTAAATAAGTTCAAAGCAAGAAAACTAGCATCCAACGTTACAACGAAACAAGAATCACAAGAAGATATGCTTCCTCTTCGTTGCAGTATGCTAAATCGGTCTTCTTCCTTATCTCCTTCGCTCCTTGCGTAAAAACACAATCTTCTTCAATCCACCTTTGTGAAAACGTCTCAAATCTACTTATATAATAGTCCCATAAAACTCAGATTACATAGAAGTGGAAACCAAACAGAAGTAGAAGTCCAGAAATATTATATCTTTTTTCCCGACCCTGCGCGGCCGCTCAGCATAGCTGAGCGGGCGCTCAGACCTCTACTGGAAAAAATCTGATTTTGCTCCGTTTCTTCGCCGTAATCTGCCCGTTTCTTTCCTCTCGCAATGGTGAACACATGCCAAGGCTTATTCTTGATGATTCCTCCCCCGAAATGCAACTAAAACCCTGAAATGCATAAACACTAGAAAAACGCATCAAATACACAAAATACTTGATTTCAAGACACCAATTTAAGCCATTTTAAGACGTTCTAAGTGGTATAAAATGCCACTTATCAAAAGGCGAAGCCAATTACTGGTGGGAATCGAAGAAAGCTTTGGAAGAAGAAGGTGTGGTGAACTGGGATAGATTCACTGATCTTTTCTTGGAGAAATATTTTCCTCGCTTTATGAAGAACCAGATGGAGATCAAGTTCCTGGAGCTGAAGCAAGATAACTTATCAGTTGCAGATTACGAGACCAAGTTCAATGAATTGGCTAGATTTGTTCCTGAGCAAGTAGATACGGATGAGAAGCGGGCCAAGAGATTCCAGCAGGGACTGAAACCATGGATTTGTAGCAGAGTAGCTGTGTTTGAACTGACGACTTATACGGCTGTTGTTCAGAAGGCCATGATCATTGAAGGTGAGAGTGAAGCAGCTCAGAAAGAGAAGGGACCAGGAAATTTCCAGAACCGTTTCAACAGAAGGCCGGGATTTCAAGCCCGGGGAAAAGTAAATGCTAGGAGACCAGAATAAAACAACCAGAGGATGGGTAATCGACTTCCTGCCCCAACTCAGCAAAGACTTATCCGACCGCCTATACCTGATTGCAGAATATATGGTAAAAAGCATACTGGGATTTGCAACAAGCCAAATGTCACGTGTTTCAAGTGCAAGCAAAGGGGACACTACTCTGGAGAATGTCCGATGGGAAGAGCAGAGGTCACTTGTTTCCAATGTGGAAGAAAAGGACATATTGCCAAAGACTGTAGAGGAGTTGCAATGGCCGCTAGTATTCCAAGGGTTTTAACATTACCTCCACCTCCACTACCACCACAAAATCAGCCCAGGGCAAGGACTTTCAACATGTCAATGAAGGAAGCAGTGCAGAGTCCGAATGTGGTTGCAGGTACGCTCCCTGTGAATTCCGTAAATGCTCTAGTATTGATTGATTCAGGAGCTACCAGATCTTTTATTTCTGAAGATTTTATCTCTAAGATAGACTATGAGGTTCAGTGGTTAGATGAAGTTTTAGTCATAAAATTAGCAAATGATAATCAGGTTACAGTAGATCGAGTATGCCCAAGTTGTGATATTGAGATAGGGAGATGTCATTTCTCAGTTGATTTGATACCTTTCAAGCTAGGAGAGTTTGATGTTATTTTAGGAATGGATTGGCTAGCTAGTAATAATGCTCAGATCGATTGTGCAAATAAGAAAGTGAAATTGCAAACTGAAGAAAATAAAATGGTAATATTTAAAGGTGAGAAGCAAAAGCAGAAATTCCTAACAATGATGCAGACGAGAAGATTGCTACGCCAAGGATGTCAAGCTTACTTAGCCTATGTACGGGATACTGACAAGGGTAATTCGAAGATTGAAGATATTCCTGTAGTTTGTGAGTTTCTTGATGTTTTTCCAGACGAACTTCCAGGACTTCCACCGGATCGAGAAATCGAGTTTACTATTGACTTGACGCCCGGGACGGAACCAATTTCAAAAGCTCCATATCGAATGGCACCTGTTGAAATGAAGGAATTAGCAAAGCAGTTACAAGAACTTCTCGACAAAGGAATCATAAGGCCAAGTGTATCCCCATGGGGTGCACCAGTATTGTTCGTGAAAAAGAAGGACGGTAGTATGCGACTGTGTATTGATTATCGTGAGCTGAACAAGTTAACTATCAAGAATAAATATCCTTTACCTCGCATCGATGATTTATTTGATCAACTAAAAGGAGCAACATGGTTTTCAAAAATCGACTTACGATCAGGCTATCATCAGCTAAAGATCAAGGCAGAAGATATTTCAAAGACTGCGTTCAGAACGAGATATGGACACTACGAATTTCTTGTGATGGCTTTTGGATTAACAAATGCACCTGTGCTTGTGTTACCTGATGATCAAGGAAATTTCGTCATTTACAGCGACGCTTCGTATCGCGGGCTAGGATGTGTTTTGATGCAACATGGAAATGTGATCGCATATGCTTCTAGACAACTAAAGCCGCATGAACAAAAATATCCGACGCACGATCTTGAACTAGCAGCAATTGTGTTCGCACTGAAGCTTTGGAGACATTATCTATACGGATAAAGATGTGAGATTTATACAGATCACAAAAGCTTGAAGTACATTTTTACCAAGAAGGAACTTAACATGCGACAGCGACGTTGGCTAGAGTTAATTAAGGATTACGACGTATCAATCAATTATCATCCACGCAAGGCCAATGTAGTTGCAGATGCGTTAAGTCGAAAGGAACGATTGAACTTGTTAACGTCTTCAGAGGACTTAATCAAGGAATTCAATAGATTGGAAATTGAAGTTCGTGTACCAGAAAGTTCTACCGAAATGATTTACGCTATGACTTTTCAGCCAGAACTATTGGAGAAAATAAGAAGGTGTCAGGAAGAAGTAATGGACCAGGATATCGACAATTTGACAGGAGAAGAGATTACCAGTCAGAAGGATGTTAAGGGAATTTTTCGTGTTGCTTCAAGGATCTGGATACCTAACGTACCGGAACTGAAAGCGAAAATTTTACAAGATGCTCATAGTTCAAGATATTCAATTCATCCCGGAAGCACAAAGATGTATAGAGACCTGAAGGAAAATTTTTGGTGGCCGAATATGAAGAAAGAAATAGTGGAATGGGTCAGCAAATGTTATACGTGCCAAAGAGTGAAAGCTGAACATCAACGCCTGAGCGGACTACTACAGCCACTAGACATTCCCGAATGGAAATGGGAGCACTTAGCTATGGATTTCGTAGTAGGACTTCCAAGGACAAAAGCAAATCACGATGCAATTTGGGTTATTGTTGATCGATTAACGAAATCAGCACATTTTCTTCCGATTAATGAAAGATTTTCACTGGACAAGTTAGTGCACTTATATCTCAAGGAAATTGTGATGCATCATGGAGTACCAGTATCGATTGTATCGGATCGAGATCCTCATTTCAATTTCAGATTTTGGAGACAATTCCAAGAATGTCTAGGAACAAAGTTGAACATGAGTACAACCTATCATCCACAAACAGACGGTCAAAGCGAAAGGACAATTCAAACAATCGAAGATATGCTACGTGTATGCGCAATAGATTTTGAAGGCAATTGGGACGAGCATTTACCGCTAGTGGAATTTTCTTACAATAACAGTTATCAAGCAAGTATTGGGATGCCACCTTATGAAGCTCTATATGGAAGAAGATGCAGATCACCTACCTATTGGGATGAAGTGGGAGAACGTAAAATTCTAGGTCCAGAACTGATTCAGCAGACCAAGGAAAAAGTAGAACTGGTTCGCAAGCGACTTGAAGCGGCGCATAATCGACACCGTAAATATGCAGATCTATCTAGAAAGGATATGGACTACCAGGAAGGAGAGCATGTATTGCTAAAGGTATCACCATGGAAGGGACTCACCAGGTTTGGCAACAAAGGCAAATTGAAACCTCGCTACGTCGGACCATTTGAAATTTTGAAGAAAATTGGGAAGGTTGCGTACGAGTTAGCTTTACCACCCCATATGCAGCACATTCACAACGTATTTCATGTATCTATGCTTAAGAGATACAACCCTGATACAAGACATGTAATAGAGTATGAACCAGTAGAACTTTAGGCAGATTTGTCGTATGTAGAACAGCCGATAAGAATTCTAGATCGACAAGAGAGGGTATTAAGAAATAAGTCTGTGTCATTAGTGAAAGTCTTGTGGAGAAACCCAGTGGTTGAAGAATCAACCTGGGAGCTCGAGAGTGAAATGTTAGAAAAGTATCCTCAGTTGTTTGCATAGTATGATTCTGAGGACAAAATCCTTATAGGGGGGAGAATGTAACGACCGAGAAATTACGCTTTTATTATATCATAATAAAGATAAATTATGTATATTATTATGTGATTAAATGTGTTGAGTCATTAAACCCTAACTGCTATGTGTTACGTGTTGTCTGTTTTGATCCAAACGTGTTTTGGATATTTATTGAGTATTTTATTGTAAGTTACATATTTTATATCAAAACTCGTACAGCTCAAAACTATGTTTTAAAAGTCGTATTTCAAACAAAATCATTGGCCCTATTTTGTCAAAAATGCCCTATATCATATTGCTATTCTGAACCCCTAGACGTTTTACAAATTTACCTTTTTCGCGAAAAACGACTTTTCCGGACCCCTTCGGGTACCAAAAACCCCACAAAAATCACATTTTTATTTTTATATGATCATGAAATTATCATATATCATTTTTCTTTGTATTTTTTGTAATATTCACAATTTTTGGGAATTTTTGACATTAATTTTGTATTTATTGGATATTTAAAAATTCAATATTAATACCCAAAAATTATAAAAATTGGGGCCAAATATTTTTATTAGGAGTGTAATAAGATCCTTAATTTTATTTAGGGGTATTACTTTCATAAATATAAATACCAGATTTATGGATAATTATTCAGTTAATTGTAATTAAAAATCAGAAAAAAAATAATTAATAAAAAGAAATTAGAGAGTGTGGGTGAGAGTTTTGTTCTTGGAAGAAGGTGAAGATCAAACCCTGATTGCAGGAGATTTACTGAACCGCTGATTTTGCTCGAGTAACCGAATTAATCCTCTCAAAGAGACGAATCTATTGATATCAACAACATCAACTGAGGTTGGTTAAATTTTAAAATCGAATTTTTGGTGTTCTTGGTATGAATTTGATTTTTTTAGTTTAAGTAATCGTTTGGTTGTTTGATTGATGTAGTTAGTTTCGTTGTAGTCTTAGGAGTAATCAGGTATTTTTATTGTGATTTTATAACCCCTAAATCGATATGTCGAGTTTTGAGTTTTATTATTTTTGATTTCGTTTTTTTAAGATTTATAGATATTTTTGCTCGTGATTGATGTTAGGAAGTAATTGTAGAAGTATGTAGCTTCGTTTTGGCATAAGAATCACGTTGTTTGGTGTTGTATTCGTCAAAAACGATGTCGCCGGAGTTTGGGGTTGAAGGTCGCCGGTTTTTGCTTGGGTTTGGCCAGAGAAATCGAAGGGAGGATGAACTGTTGTTGCTGGAGTGTTGAGCAGGTTCGTGGAGACGTTCGGAATCGTTGCAGCCAAGAAGGGATCGAAACGGATGCAGATGGAGGCGTAATTGTGTCGCCGGAAAACTCGCCGGAACCGGCCACCGTTGCCGGATTCTGGGCAGCTGGGTTTATGTTCTTCACGACCCGGGTTCGACCCGGTTTGCAACCCGGAAACGACCCGGGTTTGATCCAAAAACCCTGACCCTGAACCCTGATGTTATGTTTATGGTTTTTTATATATTTATTCTATTTTCTAAAAATCAGAAATTAGTTTTAGTAATTCTAATAATTAATTAAAAATCAGTTTTAAATTCTGAAAAATAGTTTAATTAATTTCTAAATTAGTTTATTAATTTAGAATTTAGAATTTAATTATTTATTTAATTATTTATCTAATTATTTATTAGTTATCTAATTAATTAATAATTAGGTAATTAATTAATAATTAGGTAATTAATTAATAAATAAGGATTAAAAATAACTAAATAATACGATTAATAATCTAATAATAATTAGTTAATATTACGAGTAACTCGTATTTATACGAGTAGTGATTCGATAATTAGAGTTATCGTTCGAGCGATAGTTATTCGAGAAATGTCGTAATAATTATTTGTATCGTATAAGTAAATATCGATAATTAATTAACGAATCGTATGAGTTACAATAATAATAATGTAATGGTTCGATAATTATATGAGGATTGCGAGTAGCTCGTACTTATACGAGTAGTTAATCGTTGAGTAGATTATAATTCGAGTAAATAGTAGTTATTTGATAAATAGCGTATCAGTTATTTGAATCGATTGATTATTTGTAAATAATCGATCTGATCGAGTCAGTAATAATAATTTGTAATAAATAGTAATAAATCTTAATAATTAGGGATTGATTATTTTAGAATACAATAATTATTAAGAAATTACTTAAAAGTGTAATTAAGGATTATTTAATTATAATTAATTATTTATGATTAATTATTAATTAATTAAATCTTGTTTAATTCATAATAATTAAATCGTTAGTCCGATTTGAGCAAAACGAAGACCCCTAAACTCAGAAAAATGAAACGAATCCAATAAAAATAATTGTAAGTTATGATTTATTCCGGAAGAGAGTGGTTTTGTGATAATTAACTATTCATAGGCTCTATTAGGGGTAGAATCGAGTCGAATAAATCCCGAAATTTTTTAATAAAATCAGATAGGATTAATTATTATAAATATGAGTCTAGAATCGATTCTAAAAATAATTATAAGTCTAAAAATTAAATATGTGCTTTATATGCTATGTGCTTTACGTGATTATGTGAACCTTACGTGTTATATCATTATATGTGTGTATATATGCGAGTCAGATAGAAACGCATGGGTAGACTGATAAGGTTACGTGATATCAATTCGAGATACATGTATATAGTAAGTTATCTAAACGACTATCTTTCTATGATTGGTTCAGTGTTAGCAAGGCAGAGCAAGTTAGGGTCAGAAGCCGGTGAGTTGAACCAGGTTAAGTACGCGCAAGGCAAGTTTTCCCCTATTCTAAATTCAGAATAGTGAATTATATCTCATTTTCCCATATCAGTTATCTTTGATAATTTTTGTTCATATACACTGTTACGAAATTATTGAATCTTGTTTCTACTTCATTTTGATTCTTGATTCCTCCCAAATTATTGAATCCTTTATTCGAATTCCTATACTTTTACCCTTTTTACATATACTTTGATATATCCTGGTATTGGGATACATCAAAAGCATTTTGATTGTTCCGGATGCTACGCTTTGGACTGGATAGTTACTATATGGGCTGGGTTTTACCCAGACCTTTAATTAATAGGCCATAGTTGCCTGCGTGCTCTTTATGTTGGTTGGGTCTATGCAGTTGGGTATAGATACGCACTGTATCCTGACTGATCAGCGGGTTATAGTGCATATGTTGGTTCTTGTTCCAGTCTTGTTTATTTGGCACTCGCCAGTGTTGGCAAATTATTATCCTATACAGATTCAGATGGTTGTTCAAACCAGCAGCTTATTGGTTCACTTATTTCTCTCTCTTTATACTATATATATTGTTACAGGCTTGTTGAGCAATTTTGGCTCATCCCTCTTTATTGTTGTTCCTATTGTTTTACAGTTAAGGTAGAGAATGAAACCCATCAGGACCCGTGTAGTCAAGAAGCGAGTCAAGCAGCGGGACCCTCTTATACCAAGAGTGTTCCTTCCTATTTCCGAAGAGAGCTTTGAATTACCATATCAGGTGTAGCAGGATAAGTAGTAATATTGGGTTGAATAAAAGTTTTTGTGTAGTTTGAATAAAAGTTGTGTGGTGAGAATGTAGATAGAATAAAGTTTTGTAGCAAAGAGAGTTCTTGAGACAGGTTTTATTTATTTAGGTTTGTAATAAAGTGTAGTATGTGGTTCTTGTTTTCAACTCAACTCTTAAAAGATCCTGAGTAGTAATAGTTTGGGGTAATTATTATATTTATATTCTGCTTGTGCAAGTTTAGTTTGTAGTCGTTGTTAATAATGCCCCAAATCTATACCCCGGATTTGGAGGGTGTTAGACTTACCTAAGTTATACATGAGACCATCCCACCTAGCCCTTCTAATTATGAACTCTACTTCACCCTTCACATCAACACAAGTGCCAGGTTGGACATTTTTGACAAGTTTAAGAAACTTTTTGGAGTTTGAAGGGTTTGACAGTTTTGGTGGATGGGGCTTTGGTGTGTTCATAGAGGTGTTTGGATTTTGTCTTAGATTGGCCTTTCTGGTGTAAACTTTGGCTTGCAAAGGTTTATGAGGTCTAAGATTAGGGGATTTAGGGTTTTGATATTTTCTGCTTTGATAGAAAAGGATGGTATGGTTCTTGTATCCCTTTTTGAATTGTCTTGGAGGGAAGTGTCTGTTGTGATAGTGTTTAGGTTGTGAGGTTTGAACAATTTTGAAAGCAGAGGTTTTGTGGTGATGAAACTGATTTTTCTCCATATCTTCAAGAAGATATGGGTTTTCAATCAGTGGTCTTGGTTTAGGGTAAAAAGGGTTAGCATTTGGGTTCATGTTGCAAGTGAAGTGGAGTTTATGCAACTAGTGTGTGTGTGAATGCAGCATACAAGATATGCATGTATATATAACCATTTAACACAGATGCATAGAGTAAAGAGTTTTTTTTAAATTAAGATTTTTAGAAACTGTTTACTGTTCATGAACAGTGAAACACATTTAATGCATGCATGGCTATGTTACACAAAAATCCAAGTCTTTTATGAGTAGATACTAGGATGATGCATATGAGAGAATGATGTAATGCAGTATATATACACAGATTCATAAACTATGACAGCAGAGAATAAAGAATGTATTAATTCTTTGTCTTTGTGTCTACTTTAGAAAATAGCACAGTACAGAAGTACAAATTTTGGAAACTGTGTGACATAAAGTTGATATCCTAGCTTACTCTATTACACAGGAACTGTACTTTTAGTGCAGAAGCATTTAAGGATGAGTTGTGTGTGAAGTGAATTTGATAGAAGAACTGAATTTTTAATATAAATAAAATCTGTTACATTTATTTATCAAGAAATTATGTTATTAATGAGATGCTACCAAGGGAATGTCATGCACATTAAACATATAACAGGGCATACACAATTAGTTTTCATTTAATTCAAATAGCATTCAAGGCAATACAACACTCATATCATTTATATCAGATATAACACTTTAAATACAGTGAGTTAAAATAAAATGTCACCTTAATTTTCTAAGTGGCCATTAATCACAACAGTGATCCAGATACAGGGATGCTCAAGGCTCCCCTGCCAGGTCTTACTGTGAGGGCAGTGTGTGTTTGTGCAAATATTTACAAATCATTAACCAAAGTTTAAGCTTGCACAGAACTGATTAAGTTGATAAACAAGTCAAATAAGATCACTGAAATTATCATGACATGTTGTTGCAATAAACAAATAATCCAAACAACACAGAATTTTTGATGATATTGCATTTATCTTATCACAGGATTCCATAGCACTTAGAAATGATCAAGTGAATGAACACATATGTACACAGTAGTAAGTAGCTCATAGAGGTGATAGCTATACTGTTAGTTGTTAGGGCGAAAACACGCACTAATATTCACGCAAGTATACGCGTTCGCAAGTAATATAGAATATTTTCTAGTTCGTTCCCTCAGAGACTCAGACTAAATTATTGTCTAATTAAACTCACTCACCAATGTATGATTACTTCTCAATGTTAAGATAATAACACTTAAAATTGTTGATTAAATATTAACTATAATTAACTACTTAATTAACCACTTAACTAACACTTCAATTTTTCAATAATAAAACACTCATGAGATCACAACTTCATTATTACTTCCTTCTATAGCTATTGTTAATACCTTTAGCATGTGACAGTGATGATATTAATCGAATAACACGAAACTGATAAAAGCCAACTTTCATTGTACTAATACCATTCTACCAAGCATCCACAATTAAGATAGAAGTTGAATAGTCATCAATTATGTTGAGTTCCTATATGTCTACAGAAATTGACAACACAACGATTTAAGCACAAGTTATTCCTTTTGATTACATAGGGCAAATAAAACTGTTAGAGTTACCCACTAATCATGCTCAACGTACATGAACCTATGCTAGCATGACAAGTTCTAAATCTCAAGATCCACCGTCGCTTCACAAGAGATTAACACCCTATCTTATATGTTCGCGATGCACATAAGACGAATACGCACAACCAATACTAGATATCAAGCAATCATCACACACTAAAGTATTAAACAATTAACTAAAGAATTCCATAATAAATCCGTTGCAACCCCATGATCACGATTAGCCCATAATAGAACTTATCGCCATCATGGGTTCATATGAAATCATGATAAACAAACACAAGAAAATAATAACTAAACTAATTATATTAAAACAGAGTACGTCACAAGAGTAAATAAGTCAAAGCAAGAAAACTAGCATCCAACGTTACAACGAAACAAGAATCACAAGAAAATATGCTTCCTCTTCGTTGCGGTGTGCTAAATAGGTCTTCTTCCTTATCTTCTTCGCTTCTTGCGTAAAACACAATCTAAAACATAATCCCCTTAATACTCTCTGTGAAAACGTCTCAAATCTACCTATATAATAGTCCCATAAAACTTAGATTACATAGAAGTTGGAAGCCAAACAGAAGTAGAAGTCTAAAATAATTTATCTTTTTCCCCGACCCTGCGCGGCCGCTCAGCATAGCTGCGCGGGCGCGCAGGTTGCTGCGCGGCCGCTCAGCATTGCTGCGCGGGCGCGCAGGCTTCTACTGGAAAAAATCCAGGTTTGCTCCGTTTCTTCGCCGTAATCTGCCCATTCCTTTCCTCTCGCAATGGTGAACACATGCCAAGGCTTATTCTTGATGATTCCTCCCCCGAAATGCAACTAATACCCTGAAATGCATAAACACTAGAAAAACGCATCAAATACACAAAATACTTGATTTCAAGACACCAATTTAAGCCATTTTAAGACGTTCTAAGTGGTATAAAATACCACTTATCACACCCCCAAACTTAAATCGATGCTTGTCCTCAAGCGTCACAGACTCAAAAACAAATAAAAATATGCATGAATGCAATCTATATGAAAATGCAACGATCCCCCTTACTACAATTGACCAACCAAATTGTCACATCTCAACGAATGCAGTTAGACAACTAAAGATCAATAAACTCATGCAAACGGACATACAGCCAGAAACGTGGTGTGTGCAAATGCTTAACAGATATGCTTCGGAACTAGACCAATTACTATGACTAGACTATCCTCAAGGCAATCCTACGATTATACAAAGAATAAAAATTCTAGGCACAAAGTGATATACAACACTACAAGAACTCTGGAGCTTACTACGGAATCGTGCTTTTTATTTACAACTTAAATGCTTATTTGACCGTGCAATGAGTGAGGTCCACAAAAGACTTATACAATGGTATCCATGTAACGAGCGTTAGGTTAGCGGATCCCAGACTCTAAAAGCCTTAGGTCACTAGGCACAAAGTCCCCTAAGAACTTAATAACTCGAATACCAAAGAGCCCACACTTGATCAATTATGCAAATTTTTTTTTTTTAATAACTTCTGAGCAAGTGCGTTTCGCTCCATCTTGCTCAACCCTAGACTACTCGCAACATATGCGAGCCGGCTACTAGCCATTTGACGCCTAGCCACAACTAGCAACAACTTCCATATTTTTTTCTCCAAAATTTTTTCTTTTTTCATGTCTTTATCACTAAGAACCTATAATCGAATTCTAAGCATAATAAGTAGATTGACCTTGAAAACAACCAAATCATAACAACAATCTAGCCCTTACGCATTCTTTAAGACTTAGTGGACTTACAATTGTTTCTAGCATGCATATCAACCTACACAAATTAATATCACTTTAATGCTATCACTACACTCACATCAATATCACAATTCAGTCGATAACTTATTGCAAAAGGGATCATGGTAAATGCATGAGCTACATGACATTCATAAAAAAAACTAAATGGCATAAATTATGCAACTATATGAACTAAACTATCATGAATATGCAACTAAATGACACACACACAATATTCCTTAACTACCACCCCCAAACTAAAAATCTTCAATGTCCTCAGTGAAAGTAGTAGAAAGGAACACAGGGTATACCTACTCGGAGTCATCATCATCATCACCCTCAGTGGGTGGAGTATCAGGCGGTGGGTATGCAGAGTCCTCACCAAAAACTGGCCACTGAATATCAGCTCCAAGGCCTCGAAAAGCAGTCCCTAACGCAAGGGTGAGCTCCTGAGCAAACCTGCTCTGCATCTCATACATGACATCCATCCGCCGTGAAAGCCTCCTATACTGGGCATCACCCATCCCAGCACCCTCCTGAGCTCTCGAAGAACCAGCCTCACCACGCCCTGGCCTAGCCATAGTAGCACCTCGTGCTGGACGCCCTCCTGGAAGACGATAACCCAGCCCATGCTCCTCAGGCTCACCACCGGTCCACTCCTGCATCCCATTCAGAGTGCCAGAATCAATCGGAGCTGCTGGCAACTGCAACTGCTCATGAGCCGGCCAGTTCACTCCCACTGCTCGGCATAGCTTCGTAACCGTGGATGCATAAGGGATGTTCATATGCTTTGCTCCCCTCAAAAACTTCAGAATTCCTTGGTAGATAAACTCACCAAGGTCCACATAGTACTCATCATGCAGAATTCCCCACAACAACTGTGCTCTCTCAACTGTGACCTCGTGTGCATGTGAAGAAGGCAAAATATTAGCACATATAAATGCATTCCATGCACGGGCATACCTGTTCATGGCGATCGCCGGAAAGTGACGATACTCATTATTGCCTGGACTGCGGGTCCAAACTGTGCCCGGTCGACAGAGAGTCGCACAAATCAAATCCAAGTCAAAATCCTCAGCAGTCTTTTCATTCCAGTTCTCCTCCTCGGGCTTCCTCTGTCGCTGTCCAATCACACGGCGAATCGCCACAGGATGATAATCAACCGTCAGCCCACGGACTACAGAAAACCCATTCTTTTCAGCCTTCGCGTTCGCGTAGAACTCGCGAACAACGCTCATCGGTACTGCTTCGGGTGACTCACAAAAAGCTATCCACCCCTTCTCTGCAATCATGGGCAACAACTCACCATCCCTCCCTGATGGTAAAAACCCCCTCTCCTTCAGAATCGGCTTCCCCAACAGCCTAGTGTACTCCTCCTCCGCAGCTCTGTCAGTTAACTGAGGCCTTGCAGCAGTACCCCTCGATGAATCAGCAGTAGGAACTGTGCTGCTGCTGTCAATAGTGCGTGCTCTTTTGGGTGCCATTGATTCGTGAATAAAAGTGTGTAAGAACTGATTTTTGATGTTTGTGAGAGGGTTTAAGTGTAGGAAGTTTTGTGGGAGATATGTAGGATAGGTGTATGTATATATAGGGTGTGGATTAGATTAGGGTTTGGGAATTAAGGGATAAAATGATGGGGTAGTGGGAACAATTCGTGGGTTTATGGGC
Source organism: Apium graveolens (assembly GCF_009905375.1). Taxonomy (NCBI): domain Eukaryota; kingdom Viridiplantae; phylum Streptophyta; class Magnoliopsida; order Apiales; family Apiaceae; genus Apium; species Apium graveolens. Next base: position 169,029,654 of record NC_133656.1, read on the forward strand.
TAAAGCTGTTTTTGTGTTTTTGTTTGTTTTTTTTTTTCTGAACTGTAAAAAATTTTCTGGAACTCGACCCCTGCGCGGCCGCTCAGCATAGCTGCGCGGGCGCGCAGAGGGTCTCTGGAAAAAAAAAATTCAGCACCTGTTTTCTGATTTTTTTGTGTTTTTGGATAGGTTATTAACTTCTAAGGGTTCCTGTAACAACAATTCATGGGTTGCCTCCCACGCAGCGCTTCTTTTTCGTCATTAGCTTGACGTTCCGTACCTTTCTCAAGTAGTCAACAAAATGGCACTAACCACCTCTCGGTTTGCCATGTCCCCATAGTAGTGCTTCAACCACTGACCGTTAACCTTGAATGCTTGGTCCGAATCATTCTCAAAAATTTCCACCGCTCCATGTGGAAACACAGTTTTGACAATAAAAGGTCCAGACCACCTTGATTTCAACTTCCCAGGAAAAAGTTGGAGCCGAGAGTTGAATAAAAGAACTTGTTGCCCTGGCACAAATAACTTAGGATGTAGCTTCCTATCGTGCCACCTCTTCACCTTTTCCTTATACATTTTGTTATTCTCGTACGCTTGAAGTCAAAATTCATCAAGTTCATTAAGCTGAAGCATTCTTTTCTTACCAGCTGCATCTAAATCCAGGTTCAATTTCTTCAATGCCCAGTAGGCCTTATGCTCAAGCTCCGCTGGTAGATGACATCCCTTACCGTACACCAACTGAAACGGTGACATCCCAAGTGGAGTTTTGTATGCTGTTCTGTAAGCCCAAACAGCTTCATCGAGCTTTAAAGACCAATCCTTCCTTGACGGACAAACAACCTTCTCTAGATTGCGCTTTATCTCTCTGTTAGACACTTCTGCTTGACCATTTGTTTGCGGATGATAGGCAGTAGCTACTCGATGATTCACATTATAACGCTGCATCATAGAAGTGAACTTACGGTTGCAAAAATGCGATCCTTCATCACTTATGATTACCCGAGGTGTTCCAAACCTTGTGAAAATTTGCTTATGAAGAAAATTTAGTACTGCCTTTGCATCATTTGTCGGTAAAGCTTTAACTTCGACCCATTTTGAGACATAATCGACTGCCAACAAGATGTACTGATTATTGCAAGACGAGATAAAAGGCCCCATGAAATCGATTCCTCATACATCAAAGACCTCGACTTCAAGCATCACATTTAATGGCATTTCATCCTTCCTTGACAAATTTCCCACTCTTTGGCAATGATCACACCTTAAAACAAACTGATGAGCATCCTTGAACAAAGTAGGCCAGAAAAAACCTGCTTGCAGAATACGAGCTGCCGTCTTCTCACCTCCATAGTGTCCCCCATAAACCGTGGAATGGCAGTCTCGTAATATCCCCTCTGTCTCACAGAACGGGATACATCTCCTGATGATCTGGTCAGCTCCCTGTCTAAACAAATATGGTTCATCCCACATATATCACTTCACCTCATGCAGAAACTTCTTTTTTTGAGCGGATGTCAAATTAAGAGGCATTATATTGCTGACGAGATAGTTTACCATATCTGCAAACCATGGTTCTTCCTCCTGAATTACAAACAACTGCTCATCCGGAAAAGATTCATTGATTAACGTCCTATCTTGTGAAGTAGAATCGGGATTCTCCAACCTAGAGAGATGGTCAGCTACTTGATTCTCAGTACCTTTTCTATCTTTGATCTCTAACTCAAATTCCTGAAGTAAAAGCACCCAACGAATGAGTCTCGGCTTCGAATCCTTCTTAGAAATCAGATAGCGAATAGCTGCATGATCAGTGAATACTGTTACTTTCGTACCAAGCAGATAAGATCGAAATTTCTCAAAGCCAAAGACTATAGCCAAAAGCTCCTTCTCAGTAGTGGTGTAGTTCAATTGGGCACCATTTAAAGTCTTACTCGCATAGTAGACCACATGGAAGAGATTTTTCTTGCGCTGTCCCAGAACTGCACCTACCGCATAATCACTCGCATCATACATCATCTCAAATGGTTTTGTCCAATCTGGTGCTGTAATGACTGGTGCCGTGATCAAACTCTCCTTGAGAGTCTCGAATGCTGCCAAACATTCATCATCAAATTTGAAAGGCACATCTTTCTCAAGCAAATTGCACAACGGCTTAGATATCTTTGAAAAGTCCTTGATGAATCACCGATAAAAACCCGCATGACCAAGAAAACTACGGATTCCTTTCACAGAATTAGGTGGGGGAAGATTTTCAATGACTCCCACCTTGGCCTTGTCCACCTCCAGACCCTTGCTAGAGACCTTATGCCCAAGGATAATGCCTTCACGCACCATAAAATGACATTTCTCCCAATTAAGCACCAAATTAGTTTCCACGCATCTTTTGAGAACGGCGCGCAGATTATTCAAACATTCATCATATGAGTGTCCAAAGACGGAGAAGTCATCCATGAACACTTCGACGTTATTTCCAATCATGTCAGAGAATATAGCTATCATACATCTCTGAAAGGTGGCCGGTGCGCCACATAACCCAAACGAAACTCTGCGAAAAGCAAATATGCCAAATGGACAAGTGAAGGTAGTCTTTTCCTGATCCTCTGGTGCAATACAAATCTGATTATACCCGGAATAACCATCCAGAAGATAAAAATACTCATGACCCGCCAATCTGTCAAGCATCTGATCAATAAATGGAAGGGGGAAGTGATCCTTCCTTGTGGCTTTGTTCAATTTTCTATAATCCATGCATACTCTCCATCCTGTAACTGTTCGAGTAGGGATGAGCTCATTCTTTTCATTTGTGACCACAGTGATACCTCCCTTCTTAGGTACACATTGTACGGGGCTCACCCACGAGCTTTCAGAAATAGGATAAATGATGCCTGCATCTAGCCATTTCAGAATTTCTTTCTTCACCACCTCCTTCATGATGAGATTCAGTCTTCGCTGCTGTTCCACAGTTGGCTTACTACCTTCCTCTAGCAGAATTTTATGCATACAATATGAAGGACTTATCCCCTTGATGTCTGCTATGGTCCATCTAATAGCTGATTTGAATTCTCTCAAAATCCTTAAGAGCTTGTCTTCCTCACTACCTGAAAGGTCAGATGAAATAATAACAGGTAACGTAGATGAATCACCTAAAAAAGCATACCTCAAGTGTTCAGGTAATGGCTTGAGCTCCAAGGTAGGTGCTTCCTCTATTGATGGTTTGAGCTTCCCATCAGCGTTCTTGAGGTCAGAAGTACCAAGAGATTCAAATGGTATGTCCAGCTTTCGCTTCCAGGGAGAAGCGTTCAGATATTGTAATTGCTCGTTGCTATCTTCATCATCGCTGTCAAAATCCCCCACTAAGGCCTTTTCCAATGCATCAGACATTAGCATGTGATCGAGTTCCGAAGTAACCGCAGAATCAATCACATCCACTTTTAAGCACTCCTCATCTTCTGTAGGGAATTTCATTGCCTTGAATACGTTGAAGGTCACATCCTGATCTTGGACCCGCATAGTAAGTTCCCCTTTTTGCACATCTATCAAGGTACGGCCAGTAGCCAAGAAAGGCCTCCCCAAGATTATGGGAATCTTCTTATCTTCCTCAAAATCCAGAATAACAAAATCTGCTGGAAAGAAGAGCTTATCCACTTTGACGAGCACATCCTCAACTATGCCCCTTGGGTAAGTAATGGAACGGTCAGCCAATTGTAGTGACATGTACGTGGGTTTTGGATCAGGCAGATCCAGTTTTTTAAAGATCGACAACGACATCAGATTAATGCTTGCTCCCAAATCACAAAGGCACTTGTCAAACGTCAGATTGCCAATTGTGCAAGGAATGGTGAAGCTCCCTGGATCTTTCAGTTTTGGTGGTAACTTTTGTTGCAGAACAGCGCTGCATTCTTCCGTGAGAGCAACGATTTCAAGGTCATCCAGTTTCACCTTCCTTGAAAGAATAGTCTTCATAAACTTCGCATAACTAGGCATTTGTTCCAGAGCCTCAGCGAAAGGTATATTGATGTGAAGTTTTTTGAACACCTCCAGAAACTTCCCGAACTGTCTATCCAGCTTTTGTTGCTGCAATCTCTTAGGAAAAGGTGGTGGAGGATAGAGCTGTTTCTCCCCTGTATTAGCCTCAGGCAGAGTGTGTTCAACAGTAGTCTTCCTTGGTTCCGCCGCTTTCTCCTTTTGCTTAGATTCTTCACCTCTAATTTCAGCTTCTACTTCTTTTGCCTTTTCAGCATCAGCTACTTTTCCAGACCTTAAGGTAATAGCCTTGACTTGCTCTTTAGCTTCCTTCCTGCCTGGTACTTCCGTGTCACTGGGAAGAGTGTCAGGTTGACGATTGAGCACTGCATTGGCTAATTGACCAATTTGATTTTCCAAGGTCTTGATAGAAACCACCTGACTCTTGCACAACAGCTTAAGTTCCTCAAAATCAGCACTAGTAGGTGCAGCTGCACTTCCCTATTGAGGATATGATTGCCTTGTAGCATACTGCTGTGGTTGCTGGAATCCAGGTGGGTTAAACTGTTTACTCACTCCTTGCTGATATGGTGGCTGAATAGCATTTTGATTATTCCCCCAGCTGAAATTTGGATGATTTCTGTTGTTAGGATGATAGGTCGCTGGCACAGGCTGCTATTGTCGCTGATAATTATTCACATACTGAACAGATTCGTTTATAAGAGAACACTGATCCGTAGCATGAGAACCTGCACAAAGCTCACAAACCATAGCTATTTGATTAACTCCATACGTAGCCAAAGAATCAACCTTCATTGATAGCGCTTGAAGCTGGGCTGCAATAGCGGTGGCTGCATCAACTTCCAGAATACCTGCTACCTTGCCTGACGTCATCCTCTGAGTTGGGTTTTGATGCTCATTTGCAGCCATCGTCTCGATAAGATTATACGCCTCAGTATAGCTTTTAGCCCATAAGGCGCCTCCAGCTGCTGCATCGAGCATGGGCCGAGATTGGGCCCCCAAACCATTATAGAAACCAGTTATCACCATCCAATCCGGCATTCCATGATGTGGACATTTTCTCAACATTTCCTTGTAGCGTTCCCAAGCCTCGCACATAGACTCCGTAGGTTGTTGCGCAAACTGAGTAAGAGCACTCCTCATAGCAGCAGTCTTTGCCATCAGATAAAACTTTACCAGAAACTTTTGCGCAAGATCTTGCCACGTAGTGATGGACCCAGCTGGTTCAGAATGTAACCAGTCTTTAGCCTTGTCCCTTAGTGAGAATGGGAAAAGCCTCAACTTGATAGCCTCATCAGTCACGCCATTATACTTAAAAGTGCTGCAGATCTCGACAAAATTCCTTATGTGCATGTTGGGGTCTTCAGTTGCCGCTCCTCCAAAAGAAACAGAATTCTGCACCATCTGAATAGTGCCCGGCTTGATTTCAAAGGTGTTAGCTTGAATAGCCGGATGAAGGATGCTTGACTGAATGTCATCAATTTTAGGCCGAAAAAAATCCATAAGAGCTGGATCAGCTTGAACAATACGATCTCCCATGTTTACTGGTTCTTTCTGCTCAGTTCCTGAATCCGAATCCTCAAAATCTAACTTCTCCGGAATATCAAGAACTTCATCTGTCTCCTCAGCTGTATCTAAAGTCCTCTTGCGAGCACGAGAACGAGTTTGCATAAACGCTTGCTAAAGTACCTGAAACACAACCAGAAAAAATAAGTAACTACTACGTCCTAATCACTGAGTCCTAATGACCAATGATGGTAAGTACATAAACTAAACAAATACGCCGAGTCCCCGGCAGCGGCGCCAAAAACTTGTTAGGACGAAAACACGCACTAATATTCACGCAAGTATACGCGTTCGCAAGTAATATAGAATATTTTCTAGTTCGTTCCCTCAGAGACTCAGACTAAATTATTGTCTAATTAAACTCACTCACCAATGTATGATTACTTCTCAATGTTAAGATAATAACACTTAAAATTGTTGATTAAATATTAACTATAATTAACTACTTAATTAACCACTTAACTAACACTTCAATTTATCAATAATAAAACACTCATGAGATCACAACTTCATTATTACTTCCTTCTATAGCCATTGTTAATACCTTTAGCATGTGATAGTGATGATATTAATCGAATAACACGAAACTGATAAAAGCCAACTTTCATTGTACTAATACCATTCTACCAAGCATCCAAAATTAAGATAGAAGTTGAATAGTCATCAATTATGTTGAGTTCCTATATGTCTACAGAAATTGATAACACAACGATTTAAGCACAAGTTATTCCTTTTTGATTACATAGGGCAAATAAAACTGTTAGAGTTACCCACTAATCATGCTCAACGTACATGAACCTATGCTAGCATGGCAAGTTCTAAATCTCAAGATCCACCGTCGCTTCACAAGAGATTAACACCCTATCTTATATGTTCGCGACGCACATAAGACGAATACGCACAACCAATACTAGATATCAAGCAATCATCACACACTAAAGTATTAAACAATTAACTAAAGAATTCCATAATAAATCCGTTGCAACCCCATGATCACGATTAGCCCATAATAGAACTTATCGCCATCATGGGTTCATATGAAATCATGATAAACAAACACAAGAAAATAATAACTAAACTAATTATATTAAAACAGAGTACGTCACAAGAGTGAATAAGTCAAAGCAAGAAAACTAGCATCCAACGTTACAACGAAACAAGAATCACAAGAAAATATGCTTCCTCTTCGTTGCGGTGTGCTAAATAGGTCTTCTTCCTTATCTTCTTTGCTTCTTGTGTAAAACACAATCTAAAACATAATCCCCTTAATACTCTCTGTGAAAACGTCTCAAATCTACCTATATAATAGTCCCATAAAACTCAGATTACATAGAAGTTGGAAGCCAAACAGAAGTAGAAGTCTAAAATAATTTATCTTTTTCCCCGACCCTGCGCGGCCGCTCAGCATAGCTGCGCGGGCGCGCAGGTTGCTGCGCGGCCGCTCAGCATTGCTGCGCGGGCGCGCAGGCCTCTACTGGAAAAAATCCAGGTTTGCTCCGTTTCTTCGCCGTAATCTGCCCATTCCTTTCCTCTCGCAATGGTGAACACATGCCAAGGCTTATTCTTGATGATTCCTCCCCCGAAATGCAACTAATACCCTGAAATGCATAAACACTAGAAAAACGCATCAAATACACAAAATACTTGATTTCAAGACACCAATTTAAGCCATTTTAAGACGTTCTAAGTGGTATAAAATACCACTTATCATTAGTCCCTTAACAATATAGCAAGAATTACAGAAGGGGGTTGAATGGAATTCTTGAACCTTTTTCTCAAAATAAAAATGTTCAACTCGAATATAGATATAAGTGTTTTGATTAGCACAATGCGGAATAGAAACTTAATTGAATCAAAACATAAGTAATTAAAAACAAGAGTCTTTAAAAACTTTCTGGTGGATTTAAACAATTCAACCAGAGATATATATTATATATCGAGAGGACTCTGTGTGCAAGAATGCTCACAGCTGCTTACAAATCGAACTACTGAGAATATAGGGAAATGCTAAGGATTTTTCTTACAAGGATTTCTCACTTTTTGTATCTCAATTCTCTCCTTTTATTTGCTACGTTCTTGGTTTATATATTACCCAGATTACAAAGTCAAAAAGACTAAATAAACATAAAAACTATCAGTCTTAAGCTTTGCTACTTTTCATCCTCTATTACCCAGTTAATGGGCTTCCACAGTAGATTTGTATACATCTCGACGGCTGTGCTCAGTATTCACTGTTCAACTGCTGTTTGAATTCTTTATATGATCATCTGTTGGACTTTATGAATATCCGTTGGATATATGATCATCCGTCGACTTTCAGAACATCCGTTAATGGCTTCATTGATCATCCGTTGACTGCTATATTAAACATCCGTTGATAGTCATTTAATCATCCGTCGATGGCTTTGTTAATCATCCGTCGGTAGCTATTTTGGCACTTGACTTCATTTCACTTATGCAGAATTACAAGACATCATTTATATACAATTAATCAACCTATTCTGCATATCTAGTTAAAGTCAACATGACTTATGGGCTACTACAAAATCTATACAAAGATGTATACACAACTGTGCTATAGACTTATTATTACATAAGCTACTCACTCGATGGATAATTAGTTAACATCCGTCGGGACTATAATGAGTTATCCGTCGGGACTATAATTCTTATCCGTCGAGTGCTACATTATTTCACTAAGTAAAATCTACTTAGATGTTTTGTTTATGAAATCATCAAGTACACAACATATGCACAACAATCTCCCCCAATTTATGTCGACTGGAATTGTAGCCATAAATTAAGAGATACTTGATGATAACAAAACATCCTAAACATACAGCTTTAAAGATAAGCAGATAATACTGAAAGTGCTTCAATTAATCAAAATGTACAAAGTTTGGCTCACAGTCATTTCAAGATGCTCCTCTAGCCTGAGCAGATTTTCTAGTTTCTTGAAGGTCTGGATCTTCTTCCAAGCTTCCTGTTGTTTTCATCAATCTGATTTTGGAGCTGCCCGTGGAATTCCAGTTCATCAGATACTGAGAAATCTAGCTTTTCTTGCATTTCTAAGAGAGTCTCATTGCTAGAGATACTCAATTGGTCTTCTAACCTGAAGAATCTTCTCACACCTTTATCATCTATGAACTCCATCAGCCAGTAGGGCCTTAGATGCACCCTTCTCCCTGTGTATGGGATGATTAGAGTCTTTGGAAGTGCACCTTTAGCTTTAATACTCCTTAGTTCTTCAATCTTCTTCAATACTAGTCTTCTTGCAGTTACATTGAACCCAAATTTCTTCTTGAAGGATGAATAAACTTTAATCAGTACAGCTTGGCTTTCTTGAAGAATCCTGTGAAGTGGCCACACAATCTCCTTTCCTCCTTTGTACTTGAACACTAACCTTTCAGGTAGGTTTCTGTATGCATCAATTCCCCTCACTTCATCTAGTTCATTCAGATAGAGGTTTAGATCAGAAAATTCCTTGATGTCACACAAGTACAAGTAGTCTCCCCTATTAACTTTGGGTTGAACTTTAACTACTGATTTGGATTTGAGAGGTGATAGCTTCACTTTCTTGACTGCCCTTGACTTTGTCCTTTTTATCTTGCTAAGGATTGGTAAATTGAAGTCAGGAATTGGTATTTTATCCCACTCTATTGGCTCATCCTTGGGCCCAATAGGTTCACCATGAATATTCCTGTAGGGATCCACCACCCTTATATCTTCAAATGCCACAGAGGGCTTTGATGTTTGAGTTGTAGCTGGTGTGGGTACCTTAGGAAATTGATCTTCCAATCCTTTGTCAACAATATCCAGTTTCCTTTTTATTCTTCTAGCCAATTCTTTCTTTTTTGGAGATTTCTTCTGTTCTTCAATTTTCTTCTTTGATTCAGCAGCTTCAGATGGTTGAGAAGGAATTTGTTGAGATGAATTCACAGCCTGTAGCTTGGCCAATATAGCAATCTGCTCTTTCTTTTGTTTAATCTTCTTTGCATCTAGAGCAGCTTGCTTCTTTTCCTGCTTTAATCTGGCTTTTTCTTCTCTCTTTGCTTGAGCAAATTGTGGATGTCCAGCTACCACACAAATCTCCTTTCCATTTCTGAATATCTTAGCAATTCTCCTTTTTGAAGCTGAATCAGCTGGATCTGTATAGAAGACAATTGATCTTGACAGAAGCTTCTTCTCATCAGGCTTGGGTGTCTCATACACAGTGTCCAAGGGGTTCTTCAAAGATGATTTTGGATAGTTTGCCCTTGGTTTAAGAATTATTTCAGCCTTTGTAGACTTGATGCAGGAAGATTGTCCTCTTTCTAGATAATTCATGCTCATCTCATTCACACTGATTTGCTTGAGTTGAGAGTGATGGATGGCTGACTTAACTGGCTCCTTGACAAGTTCAAACTTTTTCTGTATCTCCTCATCAATCTTATCCCAGTTGATCAAACTCAACTTTTCTTTCTCAGCAACTTTCAAATTTGCTACTGCTGCTTTAATTAGATCCATACCATCTGCAACTGGTGGCTTGGAGACAGTAATTGAGGGTACAATTACTTTGCTGATTTGAACTTGAAGTTTCTCCCCCTCACTTGGTTCTCTCTCCCCCTTTTTGTTATCATCAAGTTGAGGAGTTGGGCCTTATGCTTTGGCCAGTTGCATGAGAAGATTTGTCTGAGTTTGTTGATTTTGAAGAAGGATAGCCACTGAATTCTCAATAACTTGAACTCTATCTTCCAGATTGGCCAGCTTCTTTTCAGAATCTGATTCTCTCCTCAGTTTGAGTAACAGATCCTGCATGGTACCATATGGCATGACTGAATCCAGCTTATCAGAATTATAGGTCTTCAAGTCAGCTATATCCTTTTTGAGTTCATCCACACTCAGATTATGTCTTAATTGTTGGATCTTCATGAGATGTAGAGAGTCTAGGTGAGCTTGAAGAATAGCCTTGGTACCAGCATCTGAAGTTTCCTGAAGGGCCTTTTTAATAGCCATGACCTATTTAACCAAAGATACACCAAATTGTCCTGGTGTAGATTCCTTTGTCCATGCCCATTCAGGTAAATTTGGAACAGAACTTGGGCCTTCATCTCCCCCTAAGTTCATGCTTCCATCCAAAGAAATAGAGTCATCATCATTAGAATTTACTCCAAATTCTTCAGATGGCTCATCAGCTATAGGAGGCATTAAATTGACAGCAGCTTTATCCCTTTTCAGAGATTCTGAAGTGTGCACCGAATTTAATGTCTTTTCTGCCTCCTCATTGCCCTGAGCATCCAACAGTTGATAGGCTGACACAGGATGAGTAAAAGTATCAGCATCCAAGGAAATGTTATCAATTACAGCCTTGTAATGTTGCTGAAATTGTCTTTCCTTTTCAGCATCATCCACAATCATTGACTCATGAGCAATGGCTGTATCCACCCTTATTACTTCTGTACCCGCTTTTCTCTCAAAATCTTTCTTTTGTTGCATCTGGGTCTCACCCTGGCTCCCCACCCTCACACCCTCACCTTCACCTACTAAGGTGGGACTCCTCTCACTCACTTTTGCCAATCCTGAATAAATGGACTGCTGATTTTCACTCTTTTCCTCTCCTTTTGCCTGGGAGCAACCCAGCCTCTCACTCAATGCACTCTCCTCTCTCAGTCCTAAGAGTGACTGTACAACCACTAAATCTTCTGCATTTGAAATAATTGAAGTTTGAAGTTGTGCAGAGATACTCGACGGATAAGTGATATCCGTCGAGTGAGTGGTAATGCTATCCGACGGATAACTGCTGTTAGGCTTATCCGTCGGGATAGAATCACTACTCGACGGATGAGCAATATCCATCGAGAGAGTAGAAATGAATGAGGTGGGAAGAGAAACTATTGTTGACTCTGTGTTGATTGATGATATTTGGGGCACAGATGTCACAATAGAATCTGAAAGAATTGGCAAGTGAGCCAACAAATCATCTAAAAGATGATGCTCACTTGCACTAGATTTTGGCTTCCCTAACAGAGTTAAAGAAGGGGAATCAGCAATTGAAGTGTTTATCATATCCACTTCCAGAGAGTTTGTTGGTGAGTATGGTGTTTCAGATGCTTCTATTATTAGAGATTTTGGCTATGACTCCACATTTATTGGAGCCACATCAAACTGAATTTGAGAGAGTGCATGGACTGTGTCTTTAGCACCAGTTTGCACTGTGTGTGTGCCCTGTGTATCCCCAAAGGTCTTAGATTTCTTCTTTCTTGTGTAAGTTTGGGGTGAGCTTGTGTCCCTAACCCTTTTGGCCTGTGCTCTTGGCTGAGAGCTTTGTTCAATAACTGCATCCTTTTGGGAGGATGTAGCTAGAAGTGAGCTTTTATCCTTTTTAAGCACTGCAGTTTGTTGGGAAACTGCAGTGTGGCTAGGCTGGGATTCACTCAACTCTCCATCCTTATTCTTGGGGTTTCTTTGATGTTCACCCCTTCCCTCACCTGACTTTCCCTCCTTCACACTCCCCTCTTTTGCTTTTGTGGATTTTACAACTGGTATCTTTTGAGAGATACCAGAGGGGGTTTTCTTTGATTTAGATTTGGAAATTGTAGAGGATTTGGAGGCTTTGGTAGGCAACTGTTTGGTCATTGGCACAGTTTCCATAGCTACTCCTGAAATCAAAGAAATAGTGGAGGTTGGAATAGTTGTAGGGATGGATGAACTTACCTCACTTACCTGAGGTGCCTGTATTACAGGAAAATAGAACATTAGCACATCCCTGTGATGGTTGGCTCTGTTCAAATCTGCAATGAGTCTTCTCTCTTGAACCCAACAAGCCAGTTTGTTGTTTGGGTTCTCAAGTACAATCTCTTGACATAGATGGTTAGCCAATAACATGAAAAATCTAGCATAATATACATTCTTTCCTCTTTTAGCTAACTCACCTAGTTTAAAACCTAACTCAATCAAGACAAGGTCACTGAAACTATAAAATTTATCTGTAACTAGCATGTATAGCATGTTAAGCATGGAAATATTCACGGAATCAAAATTACTGACTTTTCCAGAGAAAACTTTAGTAACCACATCACACAAGAAACTCCACTCCTTCCTAAGACCCAATCTCCTAATATCACTCAGTTTAGTAGTAGGAAGTGCATAATGCATGGAATTAAGCATATTGATAAATCAGTGTCATTGTGTGGTGAAGTCACATTATTTTGAAACATGCTTTTATCACATCACTATTGATACAGAACTCATTACCTTTGATGGTTAGAGTGATGGTCTTGTCAGCAGAGTTGTAGATAGCAGTGGTCCACATCTCTTCAACAACTTCACAGAAGATTGTGGGTGATTCCAGCATGGCATAATTTAGCTTGCAATTCTTCACAAAGTCTATCATCTTGTGATAGTCCTCTGATTGCTGAATACCCTTATTGACCAAAGCAGTGAAGTTTTCTTCCCATAAATGAACCCAGTTTGAGACGTAATCTTTACTACATGTGCCATTGTTAGAGAATGAAAGCTTGAAGAGAAAGAGAATATTTGCTTGAGAGAGAATGAAATAAAAGCAGTTGAATTTTGAGAATGGTAAAAGAAAACAATTGGAATGAAATAAGCTTTTATACTATCTCAAAAATAACTGATAAAAATAATAAAGAAAAGTAAATTAACCAATAGAAATCGCCTAAAATAGCTGTTTAAAATTAAACTGTAAAAATTCCACCCATTATCCGTCACGTAATGCTTACAAACTGCAAGTATACTCGATGGATAATGTTCAGGAAATTAACGGCTGAGATTTAGACAATTCGACGAATGAGGATAAACTGATATCCGTCGAGACATAAAGTGTTCCAGAAAAATAATTGACTTTTATTAGCAAGTAGTATATTGACGGATGACTAAACTCGATGGATAAGGGTCATCCGTCGAGATGCAAATTTTGACTTAGCCAAGATTTCATCCAAGATTTAAAGATCAATTAAATTTCTGGATGCATTCCAACTTGCAAAATAACTCAGATAAATTTAAGAGTAATTAAGCATACCTAACTCACTTACCAACCTTGAAAAGGTGGATTCATCCAGTGGCTTGGTAAAGATATCTGCAAGTTGCTTCTCACTTGGAACAAAATGTAACTCCACAGTACCATTCATTACATGTTCCCTTATGAAATGGTACTTGATGTCTATGTGCTTTGTCCTTGAATGTTGCACTGGATTTTCAGTGATGGCAATTGCACTTGTGTTATCACAGAAAATAGGAATCCTTTCAACTTGCAAACCATAGTCTAGCAATTGATTTTTCATCCATAAAATCTGTGCACATCAACTGCCAGCAGCAATATATTCAGCTTCAGCTGTAGAAGTAGAAACTGAATTTTGCTTTTTACTGAACCAGGACACAAGCTTGTTTCCCAGAAATTGACAGGTTCCTGTTGTGCTCTTTCTATCAAATCTACAACCTGCATAATCTGCATCTGAATAACCAGTTAGATCAAAGCCAGAATCTCTAGGGTACCAAATGCCAAGTTTTGGTGTTCCCTTGAGATATCTGAAAATTCTTTTAATAGCTATCAAGTGAGATTCTCTAGGATCAGCCTGAAATCTAGCACATAAACATGTAGCAAACATTATATCTGGCCTACTAGCTGTTAAGTACAGAAGTGAGCCAACCATGCCTCCATAACTTGAAATATCCACAGACTTTTCAGTAGTGTTTAGTTCAAGCTTAGTTGCAGTGGCCATGGGAGTTTTTGCAGATGTGCAATCCATTAGATCAAACTTCTTTAAAAGATCAAAAATATATTTAGTTTGACTAATGAATATTCCATCACTAACTTGCTTAACTTGCAAACCAAGAAAGTAAGTTAGTTCTCCCATCATACTCATTTCATACTTACTTTGCATCAATTTGGCAAACTTTTTGCAAAGTTTCTCATCCGTAGAGCCAAAAATAATATCATCTACATAAATTTGAACAAGTATACTAGAGCCATTAACATTTCTGAAAAATAAAGTTTTATCTACAGTACCTCTTGTGAAATGATTTTCCAAAAGGAACTTTGATAAAGTGTCATACCAGGCTCTAGGTGCTTGCTTTAGTCCATAAAGTGCTTTCAAAAGATAATAGACATATTCTGGAAAATTTGGATCTTCAAAACCAGGAGGTTGACTAACATACACTTCTTCCTCCAAATCTCCATTTAGAAAGGCACTTTTTACATCCATTTGATAGACTTTGAAATTGGCATGGGCTGCATAGGATAAGAAGATTCTGATGGCTTCAAGTCTTGCAACAGGAGCAAAAGTTTCATCAAAATCTATTCCTTCTTGCTGACAATAACCCTTAGCAACCAATCTAGCTTTACTCCTGATTACTATGCCATTTTCATCCATCTTATTTCTGAATACCCACTTGGTGTCTATTGGATTCTTTCCTTTAGGCTTGGGTACCAGCTTCCATATATTATTCCTTTCAAATTAGTTTAGCTCCTCCTGCATAGCTAAGATCCAATCAGGATCCAACAAAGTTTCTTCTACCTTCTTTGGTTCTTCCTTTGATAGAAAGCTGTTGTATAGACATTCTTCCTGAGTTGCTCTTCTTGTTTGAACTCTAGAAGAAGCACCACCAATGATAAGCTCAAAGGGGTGATCTTTTGTCCATTTCCTTTGCTGAGGTTGATTAGATCTAGATGAAGAGACCTCATAATTGTCTTGATGTGTGATTGAGTTTTGATTGCTAGAAACTCCCCCTGAGTTTATGGATCTTTGATTTGAGAAAGGAGAATTTCCTGTAGGTGACCTGTCTTGACCTCCTGCTCCTTTTGATAACCCAACGGATTGTGAATTTTGAGTACCGACGGATGAGGCAGGTTGTCTTCCGACGGATAACACAGATTGCCTTCCGACGGATGAAGCATTATGCAACTCGACGGATGTTGAGTTTTGTGCTTCATTGGTGGTAATTTTGTCTGCATTATCCTTAGACACTGTTTCTTTATCATTCTCATCATCACTGTCATCACTAACCATCTCCACATTGTCGAATTTGAGGCTCTCATGGTAATCTCCATCTTTTAGTCCTTCAATCTTTTTATCATCAAACACAACATGTATAGATTCCACAACAATGTTGGTTCTTAGATTGTAGACTCTATATGCTTTACCAACAGCATATCCAACAAAAATTCCTTCATCTACTTTAGCATCAAACTTCCCATTTTGATCAGTTTGATTTCTCTGAATATAGCATTTGCAGCCAAAGACATGAATAAATTTTAGAGTTGGCTTCTTGTTCTTGAACAATTGATAGGGAGTCATGCATCTTGCTTGATTAATCAGAGAAATGTTCTGAGTGTAGCATGCAGTATTTACAGCTCCAGCCCAGAAATATGTTGGTAGTTTAGATTCTTCAAGCATTGTCCTTGCAGCTTCAATAAGTGATATGTTCTTCCTTTCCACTACTCCATTCTGTTGTGGAGTCCTTGCTGCTGAAAACTCATGCAGTATCCCATTTTCTTCACAAAATGTTCTCATGACAGAATTCTTAAACTCAGTTCCATTGTCACTCCTGATTCTTCTAACTTTGAAATCAGGATGATTGTTGACTTGCCTTATGTGATTGATGATGATTTCACTAGCCTCATCTTTAGACTTTAGAAAATATGTCCAAGAGAACTTTGAGAAATCATCTACAATTACTAGGCAAAATCTTTTCCTAGAGATGGGCAATACATTGACTGGTCCAAACAAATCCATGTGAAGCAGTTGTAAAGGCTCTTCAATTGCTGAATCAAGTTTCTTCCTGAATGATGCTTTGATCTGCTAACCTTTTTGGCAGGCATCACACAGTCCATCCTTTGAAAACTCCACTAGAGGAATACCTTTTACCAATTCTTTCTTTACCAACTCATTCATGGTCTTGAAGTTTAAATGAGATAGCTTCTTGTGCCATAGCCAACTTTCATCCTGACTTGCTTTACTGAGAAGACAAGTTACAGATTCTGCTTTAGTTGAATTGAAATCAGCTAGGTACACATTTCCTCTTCTCACACCAGTGAGAGCCACTTTGTTGCTTTGATTATTAGTCACAACACATGCTTCTTTGTTGAAGGATACTGAATTGCCTTTGTCACAAAGCTGGCTGATACTCAACAGATTATGTTTGAGACCATCCACTAAGGCAACCTCCTCAATGATGACATTGTCTTTTGAAATCAAGCCATATCCCACAGTATAACCCTTGTTGTCATCTCCAAAAGTAATGCTTGGGCCAGCTCTCTCCTTAAACTCTGTGAGCAGGGTAGAATCACCAGTCATGTGTCTTGAACAACCACTGTCCAAGTACCAAAGATTCCTTCTGATTCCCTGCACATATCAAAATCAAATCAAGTTGATTTTGGTACCCAAGTTTCCTTGGGTCCTGCCTTGTTAGCTTTCTTCTTCTGTTTCTTAGGTGTTAACTCATTTGACTTAGGAATTTCAGATTCTTCCTTAGTCATTTGGGTTGGGCCTTTGAAACCATTTAATGCAACAGAATTATCATGCATATTATGGCTAACAGGAAATGGCATGCTTGGTGTAAACATGTTATTCCAGTAAGGCATGCTAAATGGCATTTGAGGCATACTGTATGCAGCATAATATGGATTAGGTGCAAATGGCATATTAGCAAACTGTGCATTCATGTTCTGTGTAGGCATAGCATTAACAGGCATGGGAGGCATTGCATTCATGTTAGGAAATTGAGACTGAACAGACATGGGAGTAGGCATGGCAGATTTGTAATTAACAGATAAATGATTTACACTACCACACTTGACACAGATTTTTCTAGGAGCATATTTATCAGGTGTGTAGTTATTGTGTTTGTTAATCCCTACTTTACCATTCCTGTTGTTTTTCCTTTTAGTCTCTGATTTTATCTCAATTTTCTCAAGTCTGTCACTTAGCTGTTTGACAGTCATGTGACCAACATTAGCCCTTTTTCCTTTCTTAACTTGACTTGACTCTCATGAAACAAAGTTCTTAGAAACAGACCCATACTTCTCATTTAGCTTGATTAGTTTGGCTTTGCTAATGGGCTTGCTCACAGCAGACGGATGAGGATTTTCATCTTTCGACGGATAACACTTTTTGTTATCCGACGGATAGTCCTCATCATCCGTCGAGTCTACATCTGTTCAGCAAACCATCTACCAAATTAGGTTCTAGTTTCTCTTTATTCTTTTTCCAGGCTTCATCACAAAAAGACTCAATTCCTTGAACTTTGGTGATTTGAGCATGGACATCCCTGGATGTTTTCCATGCTTTAATCACCTCTTGTTCACGCTCGAGCTACTTCTTTAAAATCTCTTCCTTTTTCAAGGACTCAGTTAATTCCTCCTTGGCAATCTTACACTCAATCCTTAGTTTCTCAAAATTAACAAACTGAGACTCAAGCACATTATTCCTCTCATTTAAAAACAAGTTGTTTTCTTTGATTTTATCATTTTCTTTAGTAAGAGACTTAAGTGTAACACGCAAATGATATAATTCTGTAGACATGTCATTTATGGCATCATTACACTCAGCTTTAGATAAATGTGCAAGGTTTGTAGTAATTACCTGATTGCTTGAGGAACTTGTCTCTGTTTCATCAGACTTGGCCATTAGGGCTAGATTGACATAGCTGACATCTTCATCTTCATCCAAACCATCTGCTGCCCAGTCATTCTCTTGTGTAATAAAAGCCCTTTCCTTTTGTTTGAGTAGATCAAAGTATTTTTGCTTATAATCCACAGACTCAAACCTTTTCTTACTGGAATCTGACTTTCTACACTCATTTGCAAAATGCCCTGTCAAGCCTCATTTGAAACATTTGAATTTTGACTTATCCACCATGTTTCTATTTGGCTTGGCTGCTCCAAAGTTCTTCTTAAACTTGAGCTTGGCAAATCTCCTGGAAAGAAATGTTAGGTGCTCATCAATGTCCTCCATGTCATCTTGACTCAATGAATCTTCACTTTCTACTACAATCCCCTTGCCCTTGCTTTCAGAGACCTTAGAAGTTGACTCAACAGCTTCCATCTTCACTTCCTTTTCCTTTTCCAGATCAGCAACTAGTGCAATGGATCCTCCTTTCTTCTTTCCTTTCTTCATCCTTTCATCCTGCTCTATCTCAAGCTCATAGGTCTTCAGGATGCCATACAGTCTCTCCAAAGTAAACTCTTTATAATCTTGAGAGTTTCTTAATGAGACTGTCATTGGTTTCCATTCCTTTGGAAGAGATCTAAGGAATTTCAGATTAGAGTCTTTAGTCTGATAGACTCTTCCATGCAACTTAAGAGCATTTAGTAGTTTTTGGAATCTACTAAAAATGTTAGTGAGCGACTCACTTTCCTCATTGTGAAAATGCTCATATTGCTGAATCAAGAGCTGCATTTTATTTTCTCTAACTTGCTCGGTGCCATCACAGATTATCTGTATAGTATCCCAGACTTCCTTGGCAGTTTTGCAGTTAATAATGTTGTCAAACATGTTTGTATCAACTCCATTGAACAGAATGTTCATGGCCTTTTTATCCTTCCTGACTTGTTCAATGTCAGGATCAGACCATTCGTGCCTTGGCATGGGAATTGATGGCTCGTTTCCTGTTGCAGCTCTCATTGGAACATGAGGACCTCTTTCTATGCAGTCCACATAGGCCTCATCTTGAGAAAGCATATGAAGATGCATCTTTACCTTCCAATGATGGTAATTATCTTTATCTAGAAAAGGAATCTTGACTCCAACGTCTTTCTTGTTCATCTTGCTGAATTATTTTGATCTTTAAACTCTTTATAGATTAAGAGCTTGCTCTGATACCAATTGTTAGTCCCTTAACAATATAGCAAGAATTACAGAAGGGGGGTTGAATGGAATTCTTGAACCTTTTTCTCGAAATAAAAATGTTCAACTCGAATATAGATATAAGTGTTTTGATTAGCACAATGCGGAATAGAAACTTAATTGAATCAAAACATAAGTAATTAAAAACAAGAGTCTTTAAAAACTTTCTGGTGGATTTAAACAATTCCACCAGAGATATATATTATATATGGAGAGGACTCTGGGTGCAAGAATGCTCACAGCTGCTTACAAATCGAACTACTGAGAATACAGAGAAATGCTAAGGATTTTGCTTACAAGGATTTCTCACTTTTTGTATCTCAGTTCTCTCCTTTTATTTGCTACGTTCTTGGTTTATATATTACCCAGATTACAAAGTCAAAAAGACTAAATAAACATAAAAACTATCAGTCTTAAGCTTTGCTACTTTTCATCCTCTATTACCCAGTTAATGGGCTTCCACAGTAGATTTGTATACATCTCGACGGCTGTGCTCAGTATTCACTGTTCAACTGCTGTTTGAATTCTTTATATGATCATCTGTTGGATTTATGAATATCCGTTGGATATATGATCATCTGTCGACTTTCAGAACATCCGTTGATGGCTTCATTGATCATCCGTCGATAGCTATATTAAACTTCCGTTGATAGTCATTTAATCATCCGTCGATGGCTTTGTTAATCATCCGTTGGTAGCTATTTTGGCACTTGACTTCATTTCACTTATACAGAATTACAAGACATCATTTATATACAATTAATCAACCTATTCTGCATATCTAGTTAAAGTCAACATGACTTATGGGCTACTACAGAATCTATACAAAGATGTATACACAACTGTGCTACAGACTTATTATTACATAAGCTACTCACTCATTGGATAATTAGTTAACATCCGTCGGGACTATAATGAGTTATCCGTCGGGACTATAATTCTTATCCGTCGAGTGCTACATTATTTCACTAAGTAAAATCTACTTAGATGTTTTTTTTGTGAAATCATCAAGTACACAACATATGCACAACATATACTGTTTTGACAGACATGATATATCTTTAGAGAACATCTAATATTTTGCAAGTAATCAGATAAGCAACATAAACAAAAGTTTATCATTCATCCATACCCTGGATTATTTATACAAAGTATATTTTGCAGAGTTATTGACATATAATTATTCATACATTTAGCATAGAGAAGCCTGACAGAGTCTTTATACATAAATTTCATTCAAGATTTATAACTCAGACTTTGCCAAATTTTACCTTAAACTGCATAAGATTCTTAAATATGTTAAAACAATTAATCCATATTAAACTTGATTAATCCAACAGATTATGATTTAGTATAGGTTTTGAATCTTAACAACAAATTTCAAACAGGTTAGCAAACACAGACTTCACAAATATGTATCTATTAAATCAGGCTCTGATTTATTAACCATTAATCTTTATCATATCTAATTTGCTTCTTAGTGCTTAACAAATAGAGTTCAGACAATTCATTTTAGCAATTCTCAGTTTGTTAAGGCAAGCAGATCAAGTCTCATAGTTAAAAAATCTAGTTATATATTTATAAGTACACACCATTAGTCAGAACAAGGTACCAAAAAAAACAAGAATTTGACTGTCAAGCATGTTAGTGTATACTGAAAATATTTATTTGAAGTATATACATTTATTTCTGGCCAGTTTAATTGAGAATCATTTGAATGTTTACATGTTGTCTAATATTATATATTGTGAACAATCTAGTATCAAATGGGATACAGAATATTAGATTGTTAAATACGGTTATATAATATAATAAGGTTCACAGCACAGGTGGTGTTGGACAATCCACTGGTATGGCTGTAGTATTATTTAGATTAGTTTATATTGACTAATAAATAATGCTAGTATACTTTGTGTATATTGAACATGATCAAATTTAGAATTGTTCCCTTAATACTGATTAAGAAGGAGAACTAAGATTCTATGTTATTATTAATGCTTAGGTTCTTAATCCGGAAATAGTAATTGACACGTGTATATTATTTACATGCTTTGATTTATATATGAAATAATTCTTTTGAATTATATCATTATATTTTGGGTGATGGAATTATATACATGGTGGATATTATTTATTGAAGGAATCCATGTCCTGATAATATTCGGGTTAATGATGTCCCCTTGAAAGCTCAAAAAGATTTAATTATGTGAAACCTTGCAGGTGGAATTTATTCTGGCATAATTAAATAAAGGTTGAGTGGATGATCAAGGATAAAAGATATTAATTAAATAAATTATCAGTAATTTATTTAATTAATGGACATATGATATTTTAAACATGGGGAATTTAATAAGCAAATAATATTGGAACCGAATTAATTAAATTACGGTATTAGGAAAGGTAGTGCAAATATTAATTCTTTAGTGGATTGAATTAATATTTAATTACATTGGGCTAGGCTCAAGATGTAATTAGAAGGCCCAACTTAATTATCCATGGTCCCTATTGTAGCCTATATATATTCTTATTCTCTTCTTGCTTGGCAAGTGTGTGAAAACATATTGTAGCCACCAAGGAGCAAGAAGAGAGGATAACTTGAGAAGACGGAGGCCACACTTCGCTCAAGGGAATTTGGGAATACAATAGAAGAGCGTGGAATCAACCATTAACATGGTAATCTTCTTTTCGTAATCTTTATCGTAAAACGTAGTAACACCCCAAGTCCGTGGTTCCCAACAATTGGTATCAAGATCCTGGTAATGGGTTCTATGTTTTATGATATAATGTCCATGTCGTAAATATATGCGTGTATATAGTGTTTTGCTTGTATTGGTTTTGATGCAGGTTGTTAATCCACTATTATGGCCATGTATATTTTAATTATGTGTTTGGATCCCACGTGGTTTAATCGTGGTTAATTTTTGTTTTGGTTTCCACGTGGTTTAATCGTGGTTGTAATTTACACGAGGGTTGATCGTGTTAGAATAGATTTTACAAAATTAGTTTTGTATTAGATCTATTTTTTTGTAATTGTTCCGGGTATTTTGTAATAGTTATGTGCGATCGGAAATCAATTCTGGTAGTTTTTTTTTGTTCCGCTGTGCGATTACATGGGGCTGCTGGGGCTGCTGGGGTGCTGGGGCTGCTGGGGCTGCTGTGGCTGCTGGGGGCGTCGGGGCGCGCTTGGGGCAGATTTTTTTTGAGAGCTGGATTTTTTTTCAAGGGCCATAATAGTGGAAAATTTATTTTAATTTTTTCCATTAAATTTTAATTATTTCTTTAATTTATTGATTATGTGTGTCGTTAATTATGTGTGTAATTCTTTTAAAATTGCATGTTTAACTTAATTAGGACGACATGGACATAAATTTTATTTATTGCTTTAATTAAATGTTATATGTTGCTAAAATTATGTGTGTATTTTGAATGCATGTTTAGACATAATTATAACAACATAGGGCCCCATTTAATTTTAAAATTCCTCAATTTTAATAAAAAAAATTCTAAGTGGGAGAGAGAATTAATATGAAATTAAATCCCATGGTCTCCATTATTGGTTGTAGGTAATTTAACATAAAGACGAATATAAATTATGTATACGTCACCCATCGTGGCATGTAATTTATGGTGTATAGAATGTTATAGAAATTACTAGAACAAACTTCTTAAATAAATAAATTTTAAAAGGAATAAATATTGATTTTCTTTATTTCTGATTTGGGGCGATTTTGTCAAAAATGGGTTCATCGAACTTGTAAGGCTGTGGGTTTTAAGCGAGACCGATGTGACTCCTCCACTACCTGGAAATCAAACCATTGATGAATATTGAATTGAAGTATTCTATTCAAGGCAAAATTACGAATATTGGAAGGTATACACGCCACCCATCGTGGCATACCAAGTTCCATAGATTTCGAATAATTTAAGATTTGATGATGGTATACACTTAGCTATGAAAAATAATATAGTCCACCCCAACGTGGCATATTGTTTAGTAATAGGACCGAAGTAACATTTAAACAAAATTAGGTGGTATACATGTCACACATCGTGGCGTACCAGAAACTTATGGTGTTTAGATGTTAGTGCATTTAATTTTAAATAATTGTTAGAGGAATCAATAGCTCTTAATAATTAATGCACCCTTATTTATGTGATGTTTTTATGCATGATTCTCAGGATAAAATGGGCTTTAATCCACTATTCACCATACTTAAGGATAACAAACTTACCAGACCTAACTATATTGAATGGAAACGAAATTTGGACATTGTGTTGACTGCTGAGGAGTACAAGTTTTGCACTTATGAACCCAAGCCTGAACAGCCTGCTGCTGATGCTCCTGAAGATGAGAAAGAGTATTATAAACGGTGGATTAAGGCTGATGAGATGTCGCGATGTTACATTCTGGCAGCAATGTCGGGTGTTTTGCAGCATCAGCATCAGTCTATGGCCACTGCTTCGGATATTCTCTTTAATCTCAAGGAACTTTTTGGAGATCAGAATAGGGCTACTAGGCAAGTAGCCATGAAGGCTTTAATGAACACTCAGATGGCTGAAGGCACACCTGTAAGGGATCATATTCTCAAGATGATGTCGTATCTGAATGAGATAGAGATCCTTGGTGCTGAACTTGACGGGGAAACCCAGATTGACATTATCCTTATGAGCTTGTCCAAGAGTTTTGAGCAGTTCCGCTTGAATTACAACATGAACAAGAGGCAGTATAGTCTCGCGGAACTGCTGACAGAACTTCAGGCAGCTGAAGGATTATTTCGGTAGAGTGTTCAAGTGAATGTGGCTGAGAAAGGTTCTTCCTCTAAGCCGAAAGGTATTAAGAAGAAGAAAAAGGCTCAGACACAGAAAGCTGTGAAGGCAGTGGGAGTTCAGGGTGGTGTGAAAAAGCCTAAGGGAAAGTGCTTCAGATGCAAACAGTCAGGTCACTGGAAACAGGATTGTCCTCTTCCTAAGAAGACAAACAATACTGGTATGTCTCTTTCTCTAGTTACAGAAACATTTATAGCGGTTATATCTACGAGCACTTGGTGTGTAGATACAGGAGCCACTGATCATGTTTGTAATTCTATGCAGGGGTTCCAACTATCCAGAATGCTTAGAGATGGTGAGATATACGTGTTCATGGGAGATGCTACGAAAGTAGCAGTAGTTGCAGTAGGAGTTATTCATTTATCTTTTGGTTCTGATAGGATTTTGGTTTTGAACAATTGTCTTTATGTACCTTCTTTTAGAAGGAATTTAATTTCGGTTTCTAAACTTGCTTTGGATGGTTATAATGTTTGTTTGGATCGTAATGTTTCTATTATGATGAATAAACGAATTATATGTTCTGGTACATTGCAAGACAATTTGTATATAATTAATCCTAGTCAACCTGCACTGCAACTGCAATTTAGTGAATTGAACAACACATCTTCTAACTCTACTAAAAGAAAGGAACCTTCTAGTTTGAACCAAACATATCTTTGGCACTTGAGATTAGGTCATATTAACTTGAGGAGGATTCAAAGACTGGTAGTAGACGGGCCTTTAAGCTCATTGGCAGTGGAGCCATTTCCAGTTTGTGACACCTGCTTGGAAGGTAAAATGACTAATAGGCCTTTCAAGGCAAAAGGGAATAGAGCCAAACAACTGTTAGAATTGGTTCACTCTGATTTATGTGGACCCATGAATATCCAAGAAAGAGGTGGTTATGAATATTTCGTCACTTTCATTGATGATTATTCTAGATATGGGTACGTTTATTTGTTGCACCGTAAGTCTGAGTGCTTTGATAAGTTCAAAGAGTACAAAGCTAAAATGGAGAAGCGACTTAATAAAAGTATCAATCACTACGATCAGATCGTGGTGGCGAATACTTGCTTGGAGAATTTAGGGAATATTTATCAGAAAATGGGATAGAATCCCAGTTAACTACACCAGGCACACCCCAGCAGAACGGTGTAGCAGAGAGAAGGAACCGGACTCTTTTAGAGAGTGTTAGATCGATGATGAGTTATTCGGATTTACCCAAGTCGTTTTGGGGACATGCCTTAGAGACAGCAGCTTATCTTCTGAACTTAGTACCTTCTAAGTCGGTTCCCAAAACCCCCTTAGAATTGTGGACCGGGGGTAAACCGAGTCTAAGACATATTCGAATATGGGGTTGTCCAGCACATGTGCTGAACAAGAACGTGACTAAGTTAGAATCTCGTACAGAAGTAAGGTTGTTTGTAGGCTACCCCATGGGAATGAAAGGATATTTATTTTATAGTCCGAAGAATCGGGATGTCATTGTTAGCACCAATGCAAGATTATTAGAGGAGGAATATATAATGAATCACAAACCCATGAGTAGTGTCGTTTTAGAGGAACTAGTGGGAGGGACAAATAATACCTATGAAGCTGTAGTACAAGTAGAACAACCACAACATAATGTACAACCTGTCACTAATACCGCACCAGTGCCTCGTCGTAGTGGGAGGGTTGTTCAACAGCCTGATAGATTCATGTTTTTGGGAGATTCTTCAGACTTGGTCTCTGGTGAACATGATGATGATCCCCGTACATACGAAGAGGCAGTACAAGACAAAGATGCAGATCTTTGGCAAAAGGCGATGGAATCTGAGATAGAATCAATGTATTCTAATCAGGTCTGGGAGCTCGTGGAACCACCCAAAGGTATAAAACCTATTGGATGTAAGTGGATCTACAAGAAAAAGAGGGGATTAGATAAAAAGGTGAAAGCCTGGAAAGCAAGACTTGTTGCGAAAGGGTATACTCAGAAAGAAGGTATCGATTATGAGGAAACCTTTTCACCGGTAGTCATGCTTAAGTCAATCCGTATTCTTTTATCTATAGGAGCTCATCTCGATTATGAGATTTGGCAAATGGATGTCAAGACAGCTTTTCTTAATGGAAGTCTTGAAGAAACCATCTATATGCAGCAACCAAAAGGATTCATTAAGGAAGGCCAAGAGCATCTGGTATGTAAGCTTAAGAGGTCTATTTATGGACTTAAACAAGCTTCTAGAGACTGGAATATTCATTTTGATCAGGCAGTCCAGTCATATGGATTTGATCAAAGTCCAAGCGAATCGTGCGTGTATAAGAGAAGTGAAGGTAATGCAGTGGTTTTTCTAGTACTATATGTAGATGACATTTTACTCATTGGAAACAATGTTGAGATGTTGTCATCAGTAAAGGCATGGTTGTTCAAACAATTTGACATGAAGGACTTAGGTGAAGCGGCATACATCCTTGGGATCAAAGTTATAAGGGATCGCAAGAAAAGGATGTTGGCTTTATCTCAAGAGCCCTACATTGATGAAGTATTAGCTCGTTTTAACATGCAGAACTCCAAGAAAGGTTTTCTACCTTTTAAGCATGGAGTTGCTCTATCTAAGAAGCAGTGTCCTTTGACACCTAAGGATATAGAGAGCATGAAAGCAGTTCCTTATGCTTCAGCATGTGGAAGCTTAATGTATGCTATGTTATGTACGAGGCCTGACATCTGCTTTGCTGTAGGCATGGTTAGTAGATATCAGTCGAACCCAGGTCAGGAACATTGGAGTGCAGTAAAAACTATACTCAAGTACCTGAGAAGGACTAAGGAGTATATGTTAATTTACAAGGCCTCAGATCTATTTCCTTTGGGATATACTGATAAGAGGAAATCAACCTCGGGATATGTTTTTACTTTGGGAGATGGAGCCGTTATATGGAGGAGTGTAAAGCAGAAATGCATTGCAGACTCCAACATGGAGGCCGAGTACGTGGCGGCCTCTTAGGCTGCCAAGGAGGCTGTATGGTTGGACACATAGATTTTTATGTAATAGTGGATTAAATAAACACTGATATACACATAGAATATTTTGAGTATAAGTGGGAGATTGTTAGTGTATACTGAAAATATTTATTTGAAGTATATACATTTATTTCTGGCCAGTTTAATTGAGAATCATTTGAATGTTTACATGTTGTCTAATATTATATATTGTGAACAATCTAGTATCAAATGGGATACAGAATATTAGATTGTTAAATACGGTTATATAATATAATAAGGTTCACAGCACAGGTGGTGTTGGAAAATCCACTGGTATGGCTGTAGTATTATTTAGATTAGTTTATATTGACTAATAAATAATGCTAGTATACTTTTTGTATATTGAACATGATCAAATTTAGAATTGTTCCATTAATACTGATTAAGAAGGAGAACTAAGATTTTATGTTATTATTAATGCTTAGGTTCTTAATCCGGAAATAGTAATTGACACGTGTATATTATTTACATGCTTTGATTTATATATGAAATAATTCTTTTGAATTATATCATTATATTTTGGGTGATGGAATTATATACATGGTGGATATTATTTATTGAAGGAATCCATGTCCTGATAATATTCGGGTTAATGATGTCCCCTTGAAAGCTCAAAAAGATTTAATTATGTGAAACCCTGCAGGTGGAATTTATTCTGGCATAATTAAATAAAGGTTGAGTGGATGATCAAGGATAAAAGATATTAATTAAATAAATTATCAGTAATTTATTTAATTAATGGACATATGATATTTTAAACATGGGGAATTTAATAAGCAAATAATATTGGAACCGAATTAATTAAATTACGGTATTAGGAAAGGTAGTGCAAATATTAATTCTTTAGTGGATTGAATTAATATTTAATTACATTGGGCTAGGCTCAAGATGTAATTAGAAGGCCCAACCTAATTATCCATAGTCCTTATTGTAGCCTATATACATTCTTATTCTCTTCTTGCTTGGCAAGTGTGTGAAAACATATTGTTGTAGCCACCAAGGAGCAAGAAGAGAGGATAACTTGAGAAGACGGAGGCCACACTTCGCTCAAGGGAATTTGGGAATACAATAGAAGAGCGTGGAATCAACCATTAACAAGGTAATCTTCTTTTCGTAATCTTTATCGTAAAACGTAGTAACACCCCAAGTCCGTGGTTCCCAACAAAGCATACAATATTCATGAATCTTATTTCAATTAACCATTTTAATCACAACAACAAAAATACAGTCGAATTCAAATCAACTGAGTCATAAATACAATAATCAACTCCAATCTGACCAACTAACATTAACATGAATCAAAGCATCAATCATAATTCTTATCCAGGGTTCATGTTATAAAAATAAGCAGAATTGAGTTATTAAATCAATTTGACATAGATTTTCAGAGACTTAAACAATATAGATTAATGGAATTTAAAGAGAAAGTTTCCAAAATGAACTCATAAACAGTCACAAACTCCATATCAACCATATGATTTTGCAATAATCCGAAACTTAATTGTTAGGTCACACACACTGTAGAGGGGGTGAATACAGTGTAAAGTACAATCAAATCGAACTTTAATAACTCAAGTAACAGAAAACAAACTTTATTGAAACAATAAACTCTGTTACAGTATGGAACTGTTACCTCTCAGTGATGAACAAATATCACGAGAGCTGCTAGGGTTATATTGAATAATCTTCTCGAATATGATAACACTTATAGTGTAAACCCTATGTCTGTGTTTGTATACTACACAGTTACAAGATAATCGCTAATTAAAATGGAATATAATTCTGCTTCCTAAAATATATCAATCAGATATCTTTTCTTCCAAGCATTCTATACTTCATAGAACTCCTTCTTCATGCATATCTCTTCTTATGATTATCTCGATCTTCTTTCCTTTAATCAGCTGTTGTCCTTATTTGAACGTCCTTCAGTACTTAAGTTCTGATATCCATCATCTGATGATTATCTCCTGATAATATAAGTACTGATATCCTTAAGTCCTGACTTCCAGTAAGTACTGATTTATCCTGTTTAAGTAAGATCTGAAAACTAAACATAAATCATATTAGCCATGACATTATCAAATATATCTAACAATCTCCCCAAACTTGTAAATTAGCATAATATACAAGTTTAATAGATATTTGATGATGTCAAAAACATTAAGTACAAATGCATGAGAATTAGACTAGATAACTACAACTTATAGTCCTTAAAGCTTTACCAATATTTAACTTCTGATAACAGCTTCGGTCTGTAAAAATATCAGAATTTAATCAGTTGTAGATCTTGACTTGGCTTCATCTTCTGATCTCTCTGATGTCAGGAGTTGTTCTGAGATAGTTCTTTAACAAACATTTCTCAGCATATCTAAGTTCATCAATCATCCTCCTTTTAGCATCTTTAAGCTCTGCAGTATCTTCACCAATTTGAAAGATTGCAGCCCTGAGATCATTAATCTTAGCTTTTCTCTTATCCTGATCCAGTCTGATCAAATATGCCTTATCAGACTCAAGATTGAATTCCACAGTCCTGTAACCCAGAAAGGTAGTTATAATCTTAACAGTGTTGGGCTTCATTTCAATTATATCACCCTTGTAATCTCTGTACTTTGGAACATATGTGCTGTCAGACTTAACATAATAAAGCCTTTTTTGTCTCTGAATCTGATCCTTCAAATAGTTTGTAGCACTTCCTGTCAATCTGTCATTCACTTGAAGTAAGAATAGTACATGCTCCAATTCTTCAAAATACTTCAATGGAATGGCAATTTGCCTTATATGATAAACCCTACCATCTGTCATGAAGTACAACAACATGTGTTCTTTCAAGTAGGTATGGTAAACCATTTGTACAGATTCCAGTTGATTCAATCTTTCAGGAGTTGCTCCAATACCTGGTTCACTCAAGGAAGTTGGATCATTGGTAGTGTTCTGTATTCTTCTTTCATCAGCACTTCCCAATCCAGTTTTATCTCTTGCTTCCATTCCAGTAACTACTCTTGCTTCAAAACCACTTGCAGCAGTCTTCAAAGGTTGAGTCTGTTTTGGCTTTAGTG